>NC_133658.1:842644108-842864221 GCF_037893015.1 Macrotis lagotis | reverse complement strand
ATAACATGATAGTGTTAGAATTAAAAGTAACTTTAGTGGTTTCTAAGTTTGTTTTTAAGATTAAGAAAAAAAACTTTTTCCCAAAGATGTTAAAAAATTTCCAATTTATTATCAAAAGTCAGAAAAGTCAGATGAGTAGGCACGATTTCTTCATGGGGGGCTTAAGATTGAAGTTATTAATAAATACATACTATGTTGAAACCTATGCCATTCTACAATAATACCTTTTCCCCCCAACCCCACACTCACAGAGCATCTATCTCCTTCAAATACTAACTTGTTTGCCAGTTACAACTTCATTAGGGAAGGGACTAATTTTAGTGATCTAAAAATTTCCAAATATTTTAAGGTATTGCACAAGTATTATAATGATGAGATTATCTAGAGAACATCTTACTTCATCCAGTCCAGGAAAGGTCAAAAATGGGGTTAAGAAAGAATGTTAAATCAATATAGGCTATAGCAAGGCTTATGGAGTACAAAATGAATATTTGCCTTTGGTTAGGAACAATTAAAAAGTCTCCGGATTACATATCTTTTTATATGTCACCACCCATCCAAAAAAAAAAAAAAACAGAAAAGAAAAAACAAGGCAATAGGAACCACCTTTTCTAATTACCTGCCCCCCAAATTTACAATGTACTCTAATATGGGTGTTCAGAATAAGCAAAAAGCTTAACAGAGAGAGACCCTATATGAACTGACCAATTCCCTCTGATGAGTGATCTGAATGATTTCTGGCCTTTTTGGAAATCTTTCTCAGGACATAGTAGTAAGAGTTGAAAAGAAAGGAAGAAGGACTAACTGAGCTCTATCTTCTAATCTTGAATGATGATAAGCCCTCAGTTTTGTAAGCCATCTTCATAGCCCAGATTTAGAATGGCAGGGTCCAATGTGAGTATAAAGTTAAATAAATAACTATTTATATTTTCTCAAATCTTGTGGATAATGGGATTAAATTGGGATAAATTAACCAATTTTGGAAAATAAAATCCTGATCAGTTAAACTGACTTCAAATTTCCATACTGGGCAGGATTCTGCAAAGTGTTATTTGAAGGGAGAAACTGCACATAAAGGGGGAGGACAGAAAGAGAACAGTATTCTATTGGTTATCTTTTGAAAACCAAAGTGGTAGTTGGTAAGATATTTATAGGCATTTCCACCGAGGATGTCTTCATTCAAGGCTTAAAAGGTTAGTATCCTTTACTAGTTTGGAGAGAAGAGAAACATACTGGGAAGGGGAAAATGGAAAGTAGCACTAGTATAAAGATTTTCTAAGTTAATTTGTAAGCTGTCTAAGGGACCTTCCAATCAAATGGGAATGCAAAACAGTTTTATGGATCAAAAACAAAAAGAAATACCGTGAACAAGGAAAACAGATTAAGAGAGTGTGAGAATACACAAATTAAATCATACTTTTGTAGGAAATATCTCATACAAATTCTTATATATGATTATCTGCTTTCCACTTTGCTCTTGTTTGGTGATGCAGAATTCATCATTGCCTGACATAATTCACTGCACTTTGAGAAATACTTATTTTAGATTCTTTATATTATAGGGAATTAAAAAATGTCTCTTGGCAGCTGGAGTTTTAGGGCCTTCCTTGAATAGATTCATATCTAAAAGATACATAGATTGTCCCTGATCATATGGTTATTTCACCTATGAAATACAGATTGTTTATTGGATGGAACATTGGAAGGAAGATATTGTATTATATGTGTAAGTAAATCAGGTTGAAACTAATAGTCATGAAATATTTTTTTATTCTACAGATTACAGAAAAAAGTGGTATTTTTAAGAACAAATTGTTGGCAAGACACTCCCTTCCAATAACATTCAGTTTCACCCCACATTCTTCCTTTTACTGGAAATTCCAAGATTAGAAGTGATGCACATCTGGATTGGTTTTCCTTTCTGCTCTGTGTATCTGATTGCTCTCTTTGGCAATCTCACTATCCTTTTTGTGATTCGTACTCAATGCAGCCTCGACCAACTAATGTTCTATTTTCTGGCCATGTTGTCAACAGTTGATTTGGGACTATCCATTTCCACCATCCCCCAAATGTTGGGAATCTTCTGGATTAACCAGAAAGAGATTAGCTTTGGGAGTTGTGTTACCCAGATGTTCTTCATTCATATCTTCACTGCTATGGAGACTTTTGTGCTAGTGACCATGGCTTTTGATCGATATGTTGACATCTGCTACCCTCTTCAGTATACTATGATACTAACCAACAGAGTCATTGCTATCATTCTAGTAATTTTGATCCTAATTAATTTCCTTCTGATATTTCCAATGGTGTTTCTCATTCTAAGGCTGCCCTTCTGTGGGCACCATATCATCCCCCACACTTACTGTGAGCATATGGGTATTGCCCGGTTGTCTTGTGCTAATATCAAAATTAACATTGTATTTGGGATTAGTTATTATAGCTATGATATTTGGCAATGTGATCTTGATTGCTGTCTCTTATATGAAGATTCTTTATGCTGTCTTTCACCTCCCATCCAGGGATGCTCAGCTCAGAGCTCTCAATACATGTGGTTCCCACATCTTTGTGATATTATCCTTCTTGGGTCCTGCCCTCTTCTCTGTTCTCACTCACAGATTTGGACATAATATCCCTGGACACATTCACATCCTTTTGGCCAATCTTTATGTGGTTGTATCTCCTGCACTTAATCCTATGCTTTATGGAATCAGAACAAAACAAATTTATGAACTGGTGCTGAGACTATTTAAGAAAACCACGTTTTCATCTATGTGAAAAGAATAAATTAATTTATATTTTTCCTACCCTTTATTTGAAATGAACAAATGCTGTTATTCAGAATTTTATTAAATAGAAGGTGTAGTTAACATATATTAGAGTGATAGACAATCTAGACAAGCCATTCTAATACTATGGTTGGGCAGTGGTAAATCTGGGAATAATGAATTGATTCAGCACTAAGGAAAATGACTATCATTCCAAGATAAACTTACTAAGTTTATCATCTTATTCCATGACTTTATCATTCCTCTAATCTATATTCAGGAATCTTTCATACCTATCTTCCAGAGCAGAAATGACTGGCATACACTATGATGATTCTTCCATTGACTATAAGAAAGTTTGGCATAGTATAGTTGTTTTTTATGATTTATTTGTACATAGAACTCATCTATCTTATACTTCTTATATATAGTGTGTGTTGTTTGAATGTGGATATCAAACAATGGTTTTTAGTTACAGGGGATATTACTAATAATATAATACTCAAAGGACATGGCTAGCATTATGGATATTACTTGCCAGTGCCAAATCTCCTGTTACACCACCATTATCAGATCATTTAAATAGTCATAGAATTCAGGCCTAGAATTAATCTTGGAAATAATTTTGCCTCATGGCCTTGTTTTACAAATAAAAAAATTGAACCTGTTCTCCAAAGTCACAGCAATAGCAAGTAGCATAGCCTAATTGGAATCTAGTGCTTTTTTTTCATTCATGATATTTCCACCTTTCTTGGACCAGTTTTCTGATTAATATAATGCATGGTTGGATGAAGTGTTCCATTATGTGCCCCCTGTTCTAAATAAATTATGCAAATCATATATATTAATTCAACATCTCCTAACATACACTTAAAAATATAAAAGGAAATTAGACATAAACATAGGTAAGACATCATTATTTTCTGAAACTTTTTATGTCATTGAAATCCTCTAACTCTATGAGTTAATTTACTAAGTAAAAAAAAATCCTTCTAAAACTTCAAATTAAATGTTCATATTTTAGACTGGAAAAGGAGGAGTTGCCAAGATTCAGCTCACATATTCAAATTAAAATACTACAATATATTTCAAAGAATCACATAAGTACTAGGGATTGACAAAACAGTTCAGTATTTGACCAGTCCAAACCTAACACATAAGCTATTTCTACAATACCATCCTTAACAAGTGTCTATAAAGTTTTGTTGGGGATATTATGGAATGATATAGGCTAAAAGACTATTGTGATCCCTTATAATTTAAAATATTCTCTAGTTCTTTTAAATATAATATCTTATATTACATGGCACTCTCTATATTGAATATATGGTCTGAAGTATGAAAATCCTTATTCTTCATCTTAATAAAAGTATGTCATTTGCAGGTTTAAAAGATATAAGCAAACTAGCAGTGGAATAACAAAAAGTAAGAGGGTTGGAAAGAGTGCCATAATTCAATTTCACAAACATTTATTAAAAATCTACCACATGCTCTGTTCTAGATATAATGACTGCAAAGAAAAAATAAAAATATTCCTCAAATCATAGAGTATGACTTTTATTGATGAATACAGACTCCAAAGAAGTAAGTCAATAAGTAAAAATGAGTATGTCTAAAGAAGTGTCATGTGAATTTATCAGCACAATCAGGATAATATAAACTGTCACCTACATTAAGTGCTTAATGAAGTTATAGATTTGGATAAGTTGAATTGAAGAAGAAATAATTTTACAGGTTCATGAATCAGATAGTATATACAGAAGAGATAGAATAGGAAGCTCCTTCAAATCCTCACATTTGCAGTTTTTAAAATATGGATTCCACAAACATAATAGCTGAGATATTTTCTTCTTGTTTCATTAATAACTATTTGATATTTTTCTTGTCAGGTAAATACTTCATTTCCAAGTGATAGCTCTCTTCCCAGAAACCTGCTTCAAATTGATCAGGTCTATAGTTTTCAGTTTTCTTTAATAGTAAATTGAAGCAGGAGAGTAACCTGTCAAAAATAAGAAAATGTGAGGTCTCATCAAAGTAAAACATACAAATTTATATATGATGCTTTGTAGGGAGAGAAAGAAAAAGCAACAAACAAAACTCCTCCCAAAGTTTGTAGGGTTTAATACATTGAAAAGCAAAGTAGAAGTAATAGAAAAGAAGGAAAAGACATGGTTTTTCCAAGAAGATCAGAAATGGATTCTTTTGCTGCTCCAATGGAAAACATACACTAGGTGGATATTATATTCAATTTATGTTGATTCCTTTAAAAATATTACTACCTCTTGCTATGAAGAAGAGATAGAAGGGGTGCCTTAAGTAAATCACATAGGTTGTGTTTTTGATCATACTTATTCTCAAACCTTTATTCCTCATCTTTCCCTGACCAGAATGTGATTACTATAAAACCAATTTCATTTATCCAGTTCCTCTCTATCTTTAAATTCTAATTTGATAAATCTTCTTCCAATAACACATACTTGACTACATGAATCTCAAATTAATATGCATCCTGCTGAATTCAAAGCAATTTAAGGTCTGGAAGATCAAATGGAAAGGGATTTTAATTGAAAAGTAGTTGAGTGGAATAATGCTGTCCACATACAGTTCTTAAACAAGACAAAAAGAAACTGATACAACATATAGGAATGTTAATAATGGTTGTAGGAAGTAAATATGATCTCTGGCAATTAATACATTGTCTGACAGATAGAGGTTTCTCAATAAATATTAGTTAATTGATGATTGAAATCATAAAGATTTGATGTGTCAAAACATATCATTAGACTGTAGAAATAAAAATTATACCTCATTTCAAATTGACTGAAAGGGGTATTGAAAATGTTATTGAAAATGAAGAAGATATTAATGCATCTGTGTGTTAATTTCATTAAATCAAAACAGTTCAGAGACAAGCATTGTGCTGAGGAATAGAGGAGAAATGAAGTTTATATATATGTGTGTGTGTGTGTGTGTGTGTGTGTGTGTGAGAGAGAGAGGAGAGAGAGAGAGAGAGAGAGAGAGAGAGAGAGTGAGAGAATATGTTACCATCTTCCAGGTTAACTAAAGAAGCTGTTGAATGAAAATTTCCTGAAATAAACTGGAAAGTTTAGACATATGCATAGTATATTTATTATGGGGGGACTTAAATTATCCAGACATTGTGACCATGGAAATAAGAGCAGCCAACACATTTTTGTTTTCTGTTGATGATAATTTAATCTTTCAGAAGGTGGAGGAAGTAATGAAAGACTGTTATTCTGGACCTAATTCTTACCAACACAGAGGAGCTGGTTGAAGAAATAGAAATGAAAAAAAACAACAGCAGAAGCACACCTTTGTAAAATACTAATCTTATCCTCTAGTTTCAATGGAAGGAAAAGCTAATTTTGCAGTTGTTGTTCAGTTGTTTCTGTCATGAGAGACTGTTCATGACATTATTTGAAGTTTTCTTGGCAAAGATACTGGACTGGTTTGACACTTCCTTCTCAAGGTCACTTTACAGATAAGGAAACTGAGGCAAATGGATTGAGTGATGACCAGTGTCACAAGTATCTGAAACCAAATTTGAACTCATGAAGATGAGTCTTCCTTACTCCAGGACTGGTGTTCTATATCTAATTATGGTACCTAGATGTCATATGTCAGGTATAGTGAGAAACAAAAATATTCATTTTATAAAATTAAATTATTAGTTAAGCTCAAATATAGAAGAGACTTTGATGATGATTTCTTATCCATAAGTTCATAGGACACCCTTCTGCAATATGGAGTCTTAGCATGAAGAGGTTCAGTGATAAGGTCAGCGTGAAAGGGAACACAGTGTCTAATGAATATTGCATCATGTGAAAATGTTTGAAAGGGCCCTTAATTCATGAGGAGTGGTAAAAGATGAATTCCTTTGGGAAGAAGAAAAAATAAGACTGAAATTACTCAAGAAATGTATCAAAGAAATCAGTACAGATGACAACATGAATAATAAATGGAATTTAGAATAGTCAAATGTAAAGTCTTGTGAAATTGTAATAAGTTCTTTGCAACCCTCAGCTTGTGATAAAGGAAATTCTTCAAATTTATCTCTGATCTTATTGGTATAGATTATTCCATTATTATGTAGATAACTGCTCATCTATATTTTTGCATCCTGTGATTCTTATCTTCTTTACTTTTTTTCAAGACATATTCTATCGGGCGGCTAGCTGGTACAGTGGATAAATCACTGGCCCTGGAGTCAGGAGTACCTGGGTTCAAATCTGGGCTGTGTGGACTTGGGCAAGCCACTTAACTCCATTTGCCTTGCAAAAAAAACCCTAAAAAAAAGGATTCTATCCAACATGCTAGAGTCCTTCCCTTTGTTCTCTTAAAATCATAGAGATACAAGTTTAGCAGTAAAGCAATTAATCTGTTTATCTGGGTTTGAGGACAAAATTTCAGAAGCATAAGGTGTGAGCAGTCCCAGTCTCTGCTCTCATTAATGCCTACTTTGTATATGACTATGTTCCATTTAGTTTTATAACTTTTTGATATTATAGTAATAATAGCTAGTATTTATATAGCACCTACTCTATGAGAGGCACTGTGCTAAGCACTTTACAAATATTAACTCATATAATCCTCACAACAACCCTGTGAGGTAGGGACTATTATTATCTCTCATTTTCAATGAAGTAAACTCAGGAAAGGACAGGTGGATAGTATAGTGGGTAGAGCATCAAGTCAAAAGACAAGAAAATCTGAATTCAAATCTGGCATTAGACATTTACTAGCTGGGAAAGTCAATTCATCCCTTTAGCCTGAGTTTCTTCAACTGTTAAATGAGCTGAGGAGAAAGTAGCAAACCACTTCAGTATCTGTCTGAAATGATTAAATAAAACAAAAAAAAAAAGAAAAGAAAAGAGAACTTGTACAATTTGCACAAAGTCATACAGCTAACAAATATGAGATAGAATCTGATCTCAGGTTTTGATGACTAGATGCAATACTCTATTCACTGTGCCATTGAATTGCTTCAATACTATTATGTTGTTAAATTATTCTATAATATTATTTAGTTCTCACTTTATTGAAATACAACAACATAGTTTTCCATGACTTAGACGATTATCAATTTTCCTATTCTTATAAAAGTGCCTAAGTATATTTGGAAATATTTTCCATGTTCTGTCTATATTTAATTGTCTCTACTAGAATTCTAATTCATTAAGGAACTGTGACTGGTAATTTAATACTAGTTATGCTTTTGATTTCATATTTTGACTTTAGAATATTGAGATAGATCTACTACATTACTATAATATTTCTATTTTGTGTCAGGCTTTGTAGCATCCTCATTAATTGCCATTTATAATTTCACATAAATTAATAACTATTACATATCTCTATTTTCTTTTTTAACATAATGTATCAAAATATTTACATCTTTTTTTTAGATTCATTTGATATTCAATTTCTCAGATACTATTATGTGACACCTCTTTTATTTGAAATTAGTTTATCTAATTTGGACCGACTTTTTAATATTATTTGCTTTTGTCCACTTGTATGAAATATATTTAGGGGAACCAATGCTTTGATATATCATGTTTCATGTTACATTCCACATTTTTTAATTTTAAAAAAGAACAGTCATTTATTTATTTTAGATTCATTTCCCCCCTTGATAGTTCATGTTGAATAGAGTTGTATAACCTAATTTTCTATGCTATTTTAGCTATTCAACCTAGTAAGTCAAAATTTACATTTCACTTTTCAGTTTTTTTAACTTGAATCTTAGTTTTCCTTTTACATTGAACCATATTTTTATTATATTTTCAGAAGATGGGATGGGGGATTGGACTGTAAGCAATCCATTAAGTCTTTCATCTTTTTCAGGAAACAATGATTTCTCTCTCATCATATTAAATTTGGATCAATGTATACCATAGAAACAATGTAAAGACTGTCAAATTGCCTTCTGTTGGGAGGTGGGGGGAGGGAAGAAAGATTAGGGGAAAATTATAAAACTCAAAATAATAAAATCTTTTTTTAAAAAATGAAAAAGCCTGTGGTTAGGTGGCACAGTGGATAGAGCACCAGGCCTAGAGTCAGAAGTACCTGAGTTCTAATCCTAGCTGTGCGCCTTGGGCAAGCCACTTAACTTAACCCCATTGTCTTGCAAAAAAACCCCTTAAAAACAAAAAAAAATCAAAAAAAAATGAAAAGAATAGAAGTGTATTTCTATTAGGACAGAAGAGGGGAAGGTACTTTGTGACTATGAGGCAATGCTGTTTATCAGTCAATCAAGCAATAAATCAATCAACCTTTGTAGTTTGATTGATAGTATTTTAAACTTATGAAGCAATAAAGTAATCAATTAATCAACCTTTGATTAATGGTAATCTTACTGATAGTACTCTGATTGATAATACTTCTATCAGGTCAGATAAAAGGAGTATGTACAAGACAGAATTAAAGCAATAAATACATAAAAAGGAGAAAGTTAGGCAATAGTGGATTATTAACACCAGGTGAAGAGGCACAAAGACTTATTATAGTAGAGGGAAAGAAAGGAGGATGTTAACACTGAGTAAATTCCGTTTAATAGATTTGACCCAGAAAGGGAATGAGTTATATTCCCACTTGGGTTTAAAAATTCATCCTACTCCATAGGGAAGTGGGGGTGGGGAGGGAAAGAAAAGACAAGAAGGGACTGAATAAAAGGGGAAATAAAGTTAAAATTTAAAAGAAAACTTAAATGGGAAAGGGAGTAAAACATTGGTGCCAGGAATAAGAGAAAAGGAAAGAGAAAAGTATAACTAGAGAAAGATGGCATTGAGGGAAATGAAGAATTAGAAATCTTAATTGTAAATGTGAATGGGATTCATCTCATATAAAACAGAAGTTGATAGTAGAATGAATTAAAAATGAGAGTCCTGCAGTATGTCGTTTACAAGAAACATATTTGAAGCAGAGAAATACACATAGGGTAAAGATAGAAGACTGGAGCATAATATATTATGCTTCAATCAAAGGAAAAAAACAGGGATAGCAATCCTGATCTCAGACAAAGCAAAAGCAAAAATAGATCATAATAAAAGGGATAAGGAAGGAAACAACAATTTCTTAAAATGCATCAAAGGCAATAAAGGTATATCATTATTAACCATGCATGTACCTAGTGGTATAACATCCAAACTCTTAGAGGATAAGCTGAGTGAATTACACAGAGACATAGACAACAAAACTTTAATAGTGGGAGTCCTTAGCCTCCCTCTCTCAGAACTAGATAAATCTAACCACAAAGTGAACAAGAAGGAAGTTAAGAAGGTGAATAAAATCTTAGAAAACTTAGATATGATAGGTCTGTGGAGAAAACAATGGGAATAGAAAAGAATATACATTTTTCTCTACAATACATGGAACCTATTCTAAAAGTGACCGTGTGTTAGGTCATAAAAACCTTACAATCAAACATAGAAAGACATAAATAATAGATGCATACTTTTTAGATCAAGATGCATGGAAAATAGCATGTAATGAAGGACCATGGAAGGATAAACCAAAAATTAATTGGAAATTAAATAACTTAATTTTAAAGAATGAGTGGATCATACAACAAGTCATAAAAATAATCAATTGTTTCATCAAAAAAAGGATAAAAACAAGATATCATAGCAAAATTTATGGGATGCACCCAAAGTAGTTTTGGGGAGAAATTTTAAATCTCTAAATGCTCATAATAAAATAGAGGGGAACAAAGATCAATGAATTGGGTATGCAATTTTAAAAATCCTAGAAAAATGGGGCAGCTTGGTGGCTCACTGGATAGAGCCCTGGCCTTGGAGTCACAAGGACTTGAGTTCAAATCTGGCCTCAGATATTTAATAATGACGTAGCTCTGTGGCCTTCAGCAAGCCACTGAACCCCATTGCTTTACAAAAACCTTTAAAAAAAAAGCTAGAAAAGCACAAGTTAAAGATCCTCACTTGAATTCCAAATTAGAAATTCTGAAAGTCAAGGGAGAGATTAATAAAATTGAAGGCAAGAAAACCATTTATCTAATAAATAAAACTAAGAGTTTTATGAAAAAACTAACAAAATAGAGAAACTTTGGTTAATCTGATTTTTAAAAAGAAAGAAAACCAGATTACTAGTATTGAAAATGAAAAGAGTAAATTAACCACCAAAGAGAAGGAATTTTTAAGTGATAATTTGTAACTAATGTACCAAACTGTATGCCAAGAAATTTGATAATCTGAGTGAAATAGATGAGCATTTACAAAAATACAATTTACTCAAAGTAACAGAAGAGGAAATGAAATACGAACCCCATTTCAGAAAAAGAAATTGAAGAAACCACAAACAAATGCCCTAAAAATGTTACTAGATCCAGATGGATTTACAACTGAATTTTAACAAATATTTAAGGAACAATTAATTCTAATTCTTCATAAATTTTTTAAATAGGAGTTCTGCCAGATTTATGACACCAATATGATGCTGATACCTAAACAAGGAAGAACTGAAACAGAAAAAGAAAATTATAAACCAATTTCCCTAATGAACATTGATGCAAAAATCTTAAATAAAATTTTAGTAAAGAGATTACAGGAAATTATTACTAGAATAATACATTATGCTCAAGTAAGATTTATTCCAGGTAGGCAGAGATGATCCAAAATTAGGAAAAGACTCAACATAATTGAACATATCAATAACAAAACAAAGAGAAATTGTATGATGTCCTCAATAGATCCTGAAAAAGTCTTTGACAAAATAAATCCATTGCTATTAAAAAAAATTAGAAAGTGTAGGAATAAAGGAGTTTTCCTCAAAAATAATAAACAGTATCTGTCTAAAATCATAAATAAATATTATATATAATAGGAATGAACTAGAAGCAGTTCAATAAGATCTGAGGTAAAATAAGATATTCATAATCATCATTACTATTCAATATAGTATTAGAAATGTTAGCTTTAGCAATGAGAAGAAAAGAAATTGGAGGAATCAGAATTGACAAGGAGGAAGCAAAGCTTTCATTCTTTGCAAATGATATGATGGTACATTTTGACAACCCAAGCAAATCATCTAAAAAACTACTTGAAACAATTAACAAATTCAGCAAAGTAGCAAGAAATAAAATAAAATCACATAAATCTTCAGCATTCATATAATATAATATATATATATATATACATATGTAAACAAAGTCCAAGAGCAAGAGATAGAAAGAGAAATTTCATTTAACATAACTGCAAATAACACAAAATACTTGGGAATCTACCTCCCAAGACAAACCCAGAAACTGTATGAACATGATTATAGAACACTTCTCCCACCAAAAAAGTCAGATCTAAACAATTGGAAAAATGTAAATTATTCTTGATTAGATCAAGCTAATACAATAAAAATTGCAATTCTTATAATTAATTATTCAATGCCATAGCAACCAAACTACCAAATCACTATTTTGCTGAGCTAGAAAAAATAGCAACAAAATTCTTCTGGAGCAACAAAAGTTCAAGAATATCAAGCAAACTGATGAAAAAAAGGGGGAAAGAAGGTGGCCATATTCTACAGATCTAAAACTTTACTATAAAGTGGCAGTTACCAAAACTACCACTGGTTAAGAAATAGAGCAATGGATCAGTGAATTAGGAAAGGTTCAAAAGAAATACTGATAAAGGAGTACAGTGATCTACTGTTTTTTAAACCCAAAGACATAAGATAAGAACTCACTATTTGTCAAAAATTATTAGGGAAAACTTGAAGTTAGGTTGACAAAAACTAGATATAGACTAAATAAATAAATAGTATAATGGGTACAAATAAATATTAAATACTAAATAAAGTACTAAATGAAATAATGGGTATAAAATTTAGAAATAAAGTGCAAAACCATAGCCCAGTTAACAGACCAAGAAATACTCTTATCTGTCAGATCTATGGAAAGGGGAGCCAAGCAAGAACTAGAGTACATTATAAATTTCAAATAATGGATGATTTTGACTATATTAAATTAAAATGTTTTTTGCAATAGTAAAACAAATAATATCTAAATTAGAAGTAAAATAAAACTGGGAAGCAATCATCACAGTGAGGGGTTCTGATAAAGGTCTCATTTCCTGAATATATAGAGAATTGTATCAAAGGCTTCAAGGTTTCAACTCATTCCCCAATTGATATATGATCAAAGGATATGTACAGTTTTCAAAAGAAGAAATTAAGCTTTATATAATGATATAAAAATGCTCCAAATCATTATTGATTTCAGAAATGCAAATTAAAACTATGAGTTTCCATCTCACACTTAGCAGATTGACAAAGATGACAAAAAGGAAAACAATCAATAGTGGAGAGGTTGGAGGATTTGGACATTGAAGGATTGGGATATTAATGCAGTGCTGGTAGAATTGCGAACTGATCCATCCATTCTGGAGAACAATATGGAATTATGCCCAAAGAGCAATAAAACTGATCATACTCTTTGACCCAGCAATACCAGTACTAGTCTTATATCCAGAAGAAATCATTTTAAAAAATGAGAAAAGCCCCACATCTTCCAATATATTCATAGCAACACTTGTTGTAATGTCAGAGAATTAGAAATTCAGGGGATGTTCATAAATTGTGGAATGGTTGATCAAGTTATGGCATATGAATGGTAGGGAGTAGTAAAGTTCTATAAGAAACCATGAATGGTTGGACTCTAGAGAAGCAAGGAATGAATTACCAGGAACCGATGCTGAGTGAAGAGAGCAGAACCAGAAGAACAATGTACACATTAACAATAACATTGTGAATTGATCAACCTTGATGGATACAGTTCCTCTTATCAATTTAGACAGCTAGGACAACACTAGGAGACCAGCTATGGAAAATGCTGTCATTATGCAGAGAAACAAAAGCAAAACAAAACAAAACAAAATGCTACAGAATCTGAATGAACACTGCATTCACTTTTTAAATTTTTCTATTATGTATTTCTTTCCTGTTTTGTGGTTTTCTTTCTTTTCCCTTAATCCTAATTCTTCAGACCAAGAAATGACTAATCTGTAAACATGTTAAATGCAAATTTTATATAACAGTCACCAGACTGTTCACCACTGAGGGGATGGGAATAAGAAAGGAAGGTAGAAGGAAATTATGTAATGTAAAAATGTGCACATGCATGTGAATGAATGTTGAAAAACTTTCATAACATGGAACAGGAAAAATAAAATATGTTAAAAATGCATAAATAAATAAAGAGTCTGCATTAGCATTTTCTTGATTAATTTAACACATAAATAATCATTGTGAAAGCATGGTATGACCCACATGGAAGAAAGGGTAGGCAAAAGTCAAAAAAACAAGAACGGGGGAGTGGGAAATAAACGAGAAGGGCAGGTATATTATGACAAAGGTGAGTAATCAAAAACAAAACAAAACCAGTGAAAAAGAATAAAAAACAATAGAAAAGCTTGAATCCAAGGTAGTAAATCTCACTAAAGATACAAAATAAATTAGGAATGCAAATACAAAAAAGTGAAATATAATTTGAAAAGATTAATTAAAAAACCAATAACAATCAAAGAACACATAATCTTCATACAAGCATAGAATATTGATCTTGAAGGCTGGATGCATGGAGAAAACTTAGTGTAATTGCTCCAAAAGAATAAATCAAAACTATTCCACACTATAACACAAGAAAACTTCCCAGAACTTCTGAACATAGAACATAAAGTTCCAAATCAATTATTCAGGAGATGAAAAAATTATCTTAAAAAATAAAACAACAGTTCAAACTGTACAATTTTCTCTTTACTTAAGTCCCTTGATCGCTTATTAAAACTGATTGTGCTTTACTAATTGTGCCTGTTGTGTTCACAACAGATTCATGTTACACAATCTGTAACTGGGCCCATACAGCTTCTAACCAGGAATTTTTATATCTTTCTAATTAATTAGCTATCCTATTTGCCATAGTAACTGTTCCAAACCTTTTCCTTAAAATGTCCTAAGATTAACCACCCCAACCCTGTTAAGGAAATTGCCTCATATTTTACTAATAAATATTGAAGTCATTTGCTCACTTTTTTTCTTCCCTTTAACTCATATTGCCCAGTTATCTTCTGCTACTGTCTTCTCTGAAATCCTTATTCCCTCTATCACTTCATTCCATCTTGTCTCTAACAGAAGATTGCCCTATCTCACTTCAATCTCTGTTTACTGGCTACTTCTTTATTGGTTAAAATATGTCCAATTTGCTTCCAGACTCCAAAATCTCTCACTTTATCCATCAATCCATACATCCATCAATCACTATACTATATTTATGGCTCAATTCTTTCAGATGGTTGGTCAATGACCAATTCCTTCCCTCTTACTTTTCTCTTAAATCTCTACAATTGGACTTCTGACTTTATCATTCAACTGATACTACTCCATCTAAAGTTACCAATGATTTTGTCAATGCAACATTTAATTCTCTTCTCTCTAATTCTCATCATTCCTGAATTCCTTAAAACTTTTTGACACTATTGATTATCCTCTTATCCTTCAAACTCTCTTCTCTTTAGTTTTCAAAACATCAATGTCTTCTGATTCCCCACCTCCTGATCTGACCGCTTGTTTTCAATCTCTATCCAAATCATACCTGCTGGCCATTGGTATCCCAAAGCCTCTATCCTGAATCATGCTCACTTCTCTCTCTATTCTATTTCATTTAAGAATCTCATTATCTTACAAGGATTTCATTGTCACTTCTACACTAATAATTTTCAAATCTACTTATCCTACTCTAGTCTCATATCTCCAACTTCCTATTAGATACCTAGAAAGAGATAGATTGTAGATGTCTTAAACTAAACATAAAACATTATCTTTTCCCCTCAAATCCTTCTCCCTTCTTAACTTCCCTATAAACATCAAGGAAAACACCAAGCGTTTAATCATCTGTGTTTGCAACCCAGATGTCATTAATATCTCACTCTACTCAATTTTTCTACTACTAAAATGCCTTCCTTTATATTTTTTCATTATTGATACTTTTGATCTTTTGCTCTTCCAAATGGATTTTGTTTTTATTTATTTCTAAGTAAAATAAACTTATGATACGTTAGCTGAGATGGCTATACACACACACACACACACACATATATGTATTAGTTTAGGTAAAATTGTCATTTTTTATTATTTTGACTTCACCTACCCATCAATAACTAATATTTAATATTTAAATTTTATTTTATTTATATAAAAAGATTTTAAAATAATTTTTTCACAGAATTCCTGGGTTTGTTTTAGCATATTTGGGACCATGTATTTTATATTGTCTAAAAGTATTTTAAATGGGGTATCTCTTACTATCTTTTCCGCCAGGGTTCTGTGCTTTTATATAGGAATGATGATTTGTGTGGATTTACTGCTATTTTATTTTACTGAAATTATTATTTTAACTATTATAATTTAAGTTCTTTGAGGGCAATGACCAGCTTTCCTTTAACTATTTGCATCTCCAGAGCTTAGGATAGTATCTGGTTCATAATAGGTGTTTAATAGATGTTTAAACTGAATTAGTGTATGGTAAGGGTTGTGTGGAACACTGAGTATAAACAGCAGATCTGTCATCTCTTTCTTGACTCTGAAAGAAAAATATTTTTTGTGATTTAAGTCCAAGATTTAGCTTTCTGATCTCAAGTGGAAACTATACCAGCATTTAATCTGTCTGTCTCATTCAATTGATTCTGGATCCTTAGAAAACTTGTTTTTCATTATTTCCTAATGGGTCTCTTGTCCCCAGTATTTATCTAAGAGAGTTGATGGAACTATGTTATTTCACTTAATCTATATTGCCTTGTAGCTCAGTTATTACATGGTCTTCCTCTCCTTTGATCTCTCCATAATCTTACTTTCCCTCTGATTCCAGATATTATTGCATTCTTTCTTATTTGCTTTCTTAACATTTTTGTGAACCTATCTGGAAGTATCCTGAAATGCTATTTCCAACCCATCCATATGATATATTGACCCCCTCACAATAGGACCTTTATGACTGTGCATACCTTACTATCTAAGATCAACTTTGGTATGGTCCAGGACAATATGTCCAATATTCTATTTTCTTCCAATGTGATTATATAATTTGCTAGAGTAATAACATTTAAAATAATGTCTTTTCTTCCACGATTAATACATCACTATTCACCAATAAATGGAGGATTAATTTCACTGGAATTGGAAATAATAGACAAACTATGGTCTAGAGGCAGTGTAGAAGAAAATGTCTCTAGTTATCAATAAATCCCATTAACTTATAGGGAATATATGACCACAAAAGCATTCTCCTTTCCTTGTCATTATTTCTGTGTCCAGGGACTAAAAATATTGAAGTCAAGAACACTGAAGACACAGGGGATCCTCATTATGTAAATTTTTAGGCAGGAAAGAATGAAAGAAAGCATTTCAATATCAATATAAACCTTTCCCAGTTGTGCAGAAAAATCAAAGAGAAGTCAGAGATGTGAGAGCCATAGAATCCTTTCCCTGGGAGAGTATTACTCATTCTCAAAGCAGCTGGTAAGTCTATTTCTTACTAGTTTAGAGATTTAAGAAGATTCAGGTTACCAAAGGTACTAACTTTAAAGAAAGAAAAAATAAAGACAAGTATCTGAATCATAGGAACTAAACTATTATTCCATAAGAAGGATAAGCTAGGGTCTACACAGATTGAGAGAAGATGATGCCTATTATTATCTGACTTATTAATGAGATAATCTTTGTAGAAATGTGGAGGTCTAGGTCATAAATAAGGAATCAGACAAAGAAAGGCTAGAGGAAGAAACCAAAGGCGGGGGGGGGGGGCTTGGAAGTGTAGTGAATCATGGGTAAATTCTTTACAGTTGAGTTAGTGAGTGACTGTATCTGGAGATAAGAATGTGATCTCTGTGGGGCAGAGATTCAGCAGATGGGTGGACTAAGGGAATGAGTTAGAAAAAGAAATATAACTGAGAATAGGAACACAATGGTTCTACAATAAAACTTTCCCAACCCTGCACTTAAAGAGCAGAGATCTCCTTCAAATCCTATCTTGTTCACCAGTACCAAAATCATTAGCACAGGGGCTAAATCGAGGAAACTAAAAATTTCCTAATATTCCAAATTTCTTGGATGGCCTAAAGAAATGAGACTATCCAGACAATATCTTACTTCTGCCATTTCAGAAAAGGGCCTCTGAATGAAGATAAGAGGGAAAATTAAATTAGTGGTCAGTCACAGGAAGGCTTATGGAAGAGAAAATGAATGCTCCTTTTAGTTAGGAACAATTAAAAAGGTTCCAGGTTTACACTTCTTATGAAAGAATTAAATTAAAAGAGCAATGGGAGTCACCTTTTCTTACCACTGAGAAAAAAATTTCACGTATTACTTTTCTAATATGGAAGATCATAGGAAGCAAGGAGCTCATCAGAGAGAGACCCTTTGTGAACTGACCAGTTCCTTCTGTAATGAATGATATGAAAAATTTCAGGTTGCCTTTGTGGAAAACTCATTTGCCTCAGGAGATTAGGTGACAAAAAAGGAGGGAGTGATTAGACTCTGGCTTCTAATCAAGCCTTCTGCATAGCCCAGATTTAGAATGGTAGGGTCCATATGACTTAAATAAATATTTGCGTTTGCTCTCTTTTCTCTTCTAAATGATTCAAACTTGCTAGAGAATGGGATCAAAAATCCATTTTGCCCCAATTGAGAAAAATGAAATCCTGATCAACTAAACCAGTTTTAAATTTCCACAGTTAGGTTGGATGCGGCAAAGTGTAATTTAAAGTGAGAAAATAAAAGAAAATTTAATTTTTAAAAAATTTTAAAAAAGGGGAGAAAATGCAGATGAAGTGTAGAGAATTCTTCTGCTTTATGATCTGAAAAATTCTTAGACTATGATAAAGTAAGACATTTACAGACATTAACCCCAAGGATGTCTTTATTCAATGTTGATAAGAATAGTATGCTTTCTTTACTAGATTGAAGAGAAGAGAAAAATGGAAAGCAACAAAAGCATGAAGATTAGCTAAATTTCATCGTAGTTTATTAAGTTGTCTAAGGGACCTTCCTCCAATTAAATGGGAATATTAAACAATTTTGGAACCCCCAAAAATATGGATGCAGTGAGCAGGGAAAATAGTTTTAAAGAATCTGAAATCATATAGTTTGAATCACACTTTAATAGGAAATCTCTCACAGAAAAATCTTATATATAATTATTTCCATTCCTCCTTAATCTTGTTCAGTGAATGCAGAATTCAACATTATTCAGAGACATAAAATTATTCAGAGATAACCCATTCTATTTGGGGAAATTTTAATTCTTAGAGAAAAAATATTTTTCCTTATAGAGAATCAAAAACTCTCCCTAACAGAATCAGAACAAAACAGATCCATGAAGTGGTACAGAAACTATTTAAACAAGCCTGGTTTTCATTCATGTGGCATGAAAAAATTAAATTAATATTTTTTCAGTACTTTATCTGAAATGAACAATCAAAATTATTCAGAGAGAACCCACTCCACCTTGGGAAATTTTAATCCTTAGGAAAAAATATTTTCCTTAAGGAGAATCAAAAAATGTCTCTAACAGAATGAGATTTTAGGTCCCTATTTGAATAGATTCAAATGGTGCTCTTGCCTAATAGATAAACAGATTGTGTTTGCTGATCATCTGGTTATTTCACCTTTTGAACTATAGGTTGTTGGTTAGCAGAACATTTCCAGAAAGATAATAAGCAGATACCATCTGTATAATCTCATCATGTTTGAAATAATACTCATGAAATATTTTTTTATTCCCAAGATTGCAGAATAAAAAAGAAAAAAGTGGCATTCTAAAGAGCTAATGCTTGGCAAGATGAACCCTTCCAATGACACACAGTTTCACCCATTGTTCTTCCTTTTACTGGGAATTCCAGGATTAGAAGAGATGCACATCTGGATTGGCTTTCCTTTCTTCTCTGTGTATCTGATTGCTCTCTTTGGAAACCTCACAATCCTTTTTGTGATTCATGCTGAACGCAGCCTCCACCAACCAATGTTCTATTTTCTAGCCATGTTGTCAACAATTGACTTGGGCTTATCCACTTCCACCATCCCCAAAATGTTGGGAATCTTCTGGCTTAACCAGAGAGAGATTAGCTTTGGGAGTTGTGTTACCCAGATGTTCTTCATTCATATCTTCACTGTTATGGAGACTTTTGTGCTTGTGACCATGGCTTTTGATCGTTATGTGGCCATCTGCCATCCCCTTCGATATAATATGATACTGACCAACAGAACCATTGGTATCATTCTATCACTTTTGATCCTGATTAACTTTCTTCTGATATTTCCAATGGTGTTTCTCATCTGGAGGCTACCCTTCTGTGGGCACCATATCATCCCTCATACCTACTGTGAACATATGGGTATTGCCCGGTTGTCTTGTGCTAACATTAAAATTAATATTGTATTTGGATTAGTTATAATAGCTATGACATTTGGTGATGTGTTCTTTATTGTCCTCTCTTATATGAAGATTCTCCATGCTGTCTTTCACCTCCCATCCAGGGATGCTCAACTCAAAGCTCTCAATACCTGTGGCTCTCACATCTTTGTGATCTTATCTTTTTTTGTCCCAGCCCTTTTCTCTGTTCTCACTCACAGATTTGGACACAATATTCCCAGATACATCCACATTATCCTAGCCAATCTTTACGTGGTTGTACCTCCTGCACTTAATCCTATCATCTATGGAATCAGAACAAAACAAATTCGTGAACTGGTGCTGAGACTATTTAAGCAATCCTGGTTTTCATCTGTGTGATATGTTTTTCTGTGTTTTACCTCAAATGAATAAATAAAATTATTCAGAATTTTATTAAATTGAAAACATTTTTATAAATTTAACAGTAATAGACTATATAAAAATGCCATTCTAATTCTATTGTTAGTGGTAAATTTGGGAATGATGAACTCATTCAGCCCTATGGAAAAGAGCTATCAAAAAAGAAACCTATCACTAACTGGTTAAGTCTCTAAATTTATTGAGCTTGTTATCTTATTACTTTACTTTTCCAATTCTCTGATCTATATTATTTATTTACCCATCTTGCTGAGCAGGAATGATGGGTATACACCATAATTATTCATTCATTGGTTAAAATTATAGTTGCCATAGTATAGTTTTTTAATGATTTCTTTGTATACAGAAGTTTTATATCTTATAAATCATATGTATATATATATATATATATATTATAGTATAATGTATGTTTTTGAACATGGATATCAAAAGTTGATTTTTAGGTATAGGGAATAATACTTCTACTATAGCATTCAAAATACACATAACTGTCATAAAGGTTAACTATTTGCCAGTACCTACTCTCTTGCTAACCATCTTTATGACAGCATTTAAATACTGAATTCAGAAGTAGAATGAACCTCAGAAATAACTATGTCTTATGCCCTTGTTTTACAAAATAGAAAACGGAACCTGTTTTCCAAAGTCATAGTAATAGCAAAGAACAGAATTTGATTGGAATCTAGTTTCCTTTTACTCCTAATTCAGTGTTTTTTTCCCATTAATGATATAGCCAAAAGGTGCCAGTATTTTTATTGGTAAATTATATGGTTCAATAAGATGGTTCATTATGTACTTTCTTGTCTATATAAATGGTACAATTCTATATTAATTCATTATCTCTTCACACAGTCCACACTACTGATTAAAGGATATTATTACACTAAAATGTAAAAACAAATTAGAGATAAATCATATGTAAGACATCATTTTCTGAAACATTTTATATTATTGAAATCCTCTAGCTCTGTGCTTTAATTTACTTAGCAAAAATTATTCTTTTAAATCTTTAAGTTAAATGTCATTTATTAGGATGGAGAAGCAATCGTTGCCAAGATTCAGTTCATATATTCAAATCAAAATACTACAACAGATTTTGAAGAATCAAAATTGACAAAATACTTCATCATTGGCCGAGTTCAAATCTAACCATCTTTAACAAGTGGCTATCAAGTTTTGTTGGGGATATTATGAGAAGAGGGATCCTTTTCAGGGATGAGTTGGGCTAGATGACTGCTCTAACCCCTTCTAACTCTAAAAATTTATCTAGTTCTTTTAAATGTATCATGTCATATTGTATAGTATTCTTGTATATTGAATATTTTGTCTGAAGCATAGAAACCCTCATTCTTGTTCTTAATAAAACCAATTTGCAAATTTAAAGGAGATAAGAAAAATTATATGATAGTTAAAGTACTAATGTTAGAGGGTACAATTTTGCAATCATTCATTACATACCTACTATGACACTGTTCTAGATATAATGGGGGCAAAGGTAAAAATAATGCTATTCCTAAAATCATGGAACATGCCTTTTGTTGAAGAATACAGGATACAAAGAAGTAAGCAAATATGTAATATGAGTCTGTTGAAGAAGTACCATATGTATTTGTCAGATGGATCAGGGACATATAAAGAGTTGTCACTTATACTAAGTGATATATATATATATATATATATATATATATATATATATATATATATATTTGCATAAATTGGATTGAAGAAATAATATTTTTACAGGTACAGGAATCAGGTTATATACAAGAAAGAGAAAGAAAGAGTAGGATACTACTTCAAGTCCTTACAGTCCAAGAACAAAGTATCTGAGGCATAGACCTCTTATATTAGTGGTAGAGTAAACATTTGATATCTGCTAAGAGTCCACATTTATTTTTTAGGTTTTTGCTAGACAATGGGGTTAAGTCTCTTGCCCAAGGCCACACAGCTAGGTAATTATTAAGTGCCTGAGGCCAGATTTGAACTCAGGTACTCCTGACTCCAGGGCCGGTTCTCTATCCACTGCACCACCTAGTGCCCTGAGTCCACATTTTTCTTGCTGGGTAAATGCCTCATTCCCAAGAGTTTTTTCTGCTTCCCAAGAATTAGGTTCAAATTGTATAGGTTCAAAATTTTCATTTGTCTATAATAAAAAATAGGGACAGGAGAATAATTGGCCAGAAAAATCAGCAAATATGATGCTCCATCAAAATAAAAAGCAAAAATTTTGGATGGTGCCTTGCAGTGGTATAAAAAGAAAACAACAACAGCAACTTGTGAGGGCTAATTTGTTGAGGAACACATTAGAAGTAATACCAAAGTGGGCAGCTAGTTGGTGCAGGGAATGGAGCACTGAGCCTGGAGTCAGGAGGACTTGAGTTCCGATTGGACCTCAGACACTTAATAATTGTCTAGCTATGTGGCCTTGGGCAAGTCACCTAACCCCATTGTGTTAAATAAATAAAAGTTTTAGAAACTCAGTAATAACAATGAAGTAGACGACATGATTTACATAGAAAGGAGATCAAAAATGGATTATTTGTTTTTTCTGCTTCAAAGGAGAACACACACTTGGGTGGATATTACATTCTACTTCTATTGGCTCCTTTAAAGAGGCTCCTATCTCTTGGATCTATTATAAAGCAAAGATGGAAGAGTGTGTGCCTTAAGAAAGTCATACAGAGTATGCTATTTGTATCATACTTCTCAAATCTTCATTCCTCATCTTTCCATGACTGGAATGTTATCAATGTATTATCAGTTCCATTTATCCAATTTCTCTCCATCTTTAAATTCTAATATGATACAAACTTCTTCCAATAATATATACTTAACTATACGAAACTCAAATTAATCTCCTGTCTGGTGTTCAAAACAATTTATAGTTTTGGCACATCAGATGAAAAGGAATTTTAATTGAAAAGTGAGGTAGAATAAAAATGTCCTCAAATATCTGTTAAACCAGATACAACAGAAAGCTTGATGCAAAATGTAGGAAGTTTGGCAATGATGTTAGGATATAAATATGACCTCTAGTGCTTAAAACAGTGTCTGAGAGGTAGTAGTAGCAGTTTAACAAATATTAGTTACTTGATTGATTAGAATCATGAAGAATTGATGTGCTAAAATATATCAGTTGACTACAGCAGTGAAAGTTCATATCTTTTACAATTAAGTTGACTAACCAAGAGGGACATTGGGAAGAGTATTGCAAATGAAGTAGATATTAATATGTGCATGTTTGTATGTATGTGATTGTATAAAATCAAGAAGGTACAGAGCTAAGCATTTAGATGAGAAATAGAGGAGAAAGAAAGATTATATTTTGGTGAAAATATGATACCATCTTCAAGGCTAATTAAAGCAGCTGAATGAAAATTATCTGATGCAAACAGGAAAGCTAACCCAACTACATAGTACAAGTTTTTATAGGGAACTTCAGTTGTATAGATATTGGAGACACAGAAATGAGGGAAGCCATGACTTTTTTTGTTTTGTGTTGATGACAATTTAAACTTTCAGAAGCTGAATGAACACTTGAGTGAAGTGGGACACTGATATTTGGGATTAGTAGGCATGCTTTCTCCCTAGGGGGCCTAAAACTGAAGTGATTAATAAAAACCTACTGTGTTGAATCCTATTCCATGCTAGAATTTAGGGGCAAAAAAATCAAAGAAACAAGTAATTCTTTCCATCACTTTGTTATTTAGTTTTCTGATTCTCCAATTTTAAAATAACCCATCAGAAAACCAGTGAAGATAGTACAGCAAGCAGAAGTACATGTCAGAATTTTCCCTACAACCACTTCAATGAATACCTTGAAAGAACACCAGACCAAGCTGAGATTGGGAAATCAAAAGAAAAATCATACTGAATCATTTGTTTTCTAGCCCAGGTTGACATAAGGAAATAATGGCCTGTGAAAACTTGGTTTGGGATTTATTCAGGGGTACACCACACAGAACCCTCTATCTTGAAGAACGAACTGTTACCTGTGACAATACCTTAGGACAAGAAGTCATTGTTCCAATAGGGAACAGGAGTCAACTAAGTGTTCCAATGCTCTTATCTCAGGGTTAGATAAGAAATGCAGGGAAGTCACAGGACTGGGGTTGTTCACTGGATGAGAAGTATGAGCAAAAGGAAAAAGGAATCATGTGCCTCTGATGCTAGAATTAAAACTAAAGTTCAATGACCAGCTTGGTCTACAAACTGCAACTGAGTCACAGGATAATATCAGACCAAGACAATTCCTAGGTGCCTCAAGAAAACATTCTGACTTCATCAGCATTTCTGGAATTGACTGATATTTTTGGAGGTTTTGAATGTAAGAACTTTGACTTTGTTATCTTCTTCTGAATCCTTCTTGTCATGATAGTAATTTTCTATGGTCATAATATTTTAATGTTCTTTGCTCATTTTCCCAGCCTATTACTTGACTTGTAACCCTTTGTTAAAATGGGACTCTGCTTTCAGGGGAAAGGGTGCACTCTCCCAAGATTCTTGGGTTTTGTGCAGCTGTTTTCAGAGATGCTTCTAGGGTCCTATTGGTTTTCAGTTTTTTCAAAGTGATATGATCTATGGTGAGGTATATTTACTACTCTCCTGGCCTGTGCACTGCTCTGTCTACTACCCTGAAACTGTGAGGAGGATCCTAACTCTACTGTGACTCTAAACTCTGTTACACTAATACTCCTTCTTGCTCTGGGTCTGCCAACCAAGACTGTGATCTGGATCCAAGTAAGGAGTCCTGCCTCAGTGCTAACAAAGAGATTTCTATCATCTCCTTATGACTGTGCTCCACACCCACCCAGGTGCAACAGACTTTTCTTGATGACCTTCTTTGTGTTTTTTTTTTTTGGCCATGGGGTTAAAGTGATTTGTCCAAGGTCACACAGTTAAGTAATTATTAAGTGTCTGATGTCACATTTGAACACAAGACCTCCTGACTCCAGGACCTGAGAAGTCTAGAAACTGGCACTGATGCCCCTGATTCAGTCATCTTGAGACCTATTCCTGCTTTGCTGGGGGCCAGGTCCACATTGCTATGGCCTATGCTGGACCATGCTCTTCTCTCACCTGGTGCAAGAGACCTTTCCTGCCGACCTTCTAAGTTATCTTGGATGGAAATTTGTTTCACTCCATCTTTTTGTGAGTTCTGCCACTCTAGAATTTGTAAGTCATTATTTAAAGATATTTGAAGGGTTTAGGGGCTGAGATAATATTAAAATTATACCTCAAGTCAAATTCTCGAGTGACTGCTCCACCAAAATATTTAAAAGAAACGTTTTTTAGTCCAAGACAACTTGTGAAGTTGTAGGGAAAGCTCGTGATACTAAGGGGAGACTGGTCTAGAGGCCATAGAACAACATCACCAGCTGTGGATCTTGGTAGTAGCAACTCAATAGCAACAACTTTAGGAGTCTCAAGACAGAGATGGTAAAAAGATCTGGATATGGAACAGAATGAGATTCCTCTCCTCTCCTCTGCTTTTCTTCTCCCTTTCTTTACTGAGAAGAAAGGGATGCTGGTCTCTCTGAACAGCCCTGGACTCCCTTAAGTCTAATTCACTTGCATATCATGAAACAACCTTTTCTGTAGTCTTTCTTTCTAGTCTCTGTTTTTATCACTCTCCCCCCAATTTGAATACTAGGGGGTGGAATAAATCTCACAGCATCTGAGCATTGACTTGGAATTGTGGAAGTTCTTTATCCTTTGGGAAGAACTCTTTGGGGTTAGAAACAATAATAAGAAGACATTATCACTGGATAGATTTTCACTGGGAGATTAAGGTACAATTGACTCCTCAGTCCTGATTTCTTATATATTAGAGAACTTCTGGAATGACTCACTCATACTAATGCTGAATTGTGTGGCATTAAAGAATATTTTGCATATAATGATAACACTAGCAACAGCAATAATAATAGTTACTTTAGTATTTTTCTTATTATGTGCCAATCATTTGTCTAAGAGCTTTACAAATATCTCTTTTGAAGATATGTACTATTATGACTCCCATTTAACAGTTGGTCAAACTGAGACAAATGGCAGTTAAGTGACATTGCCTAGAGAAATCACATAGCTAATTGATGTCTGAAGCTGGATTTGAACTCTTGTCTTTCTGATTCTAGCCTTAATGATATATATATATATTGATCCATCTAGATGCCTTCTCTCTGGGCACATGTATGTCTGCATATATTTGCTTAAGGTTGACTAGTTACACAAAGTTTGTTTTCTTAACATTTCATTATTATGACAAAGAAAGCTGAATTTTTTAGCACAAGTAAATTGAAAGTTTTTCAAAGAGCACCTGAAGGAGACAAATAATGAAAATTTCCTTGAAAATGTATACATACCTTACCCTGAGAAAGAAATACTTTCAGTAAAAATATACACACGTGTGTGTGTGTATGTGTATATATATATATATATATATATATATATATATATATGGATGTTTATTTATCTATATGATAAATTTGTGTATGCACAACATACAAGCAAATGTATACACATGCACAAACATACACACATATGTGTATATGTACAAACCTATATATATATTATATATATATATATATTCACACATAATACTCCTGGGGTTCAAGATATTATTAGAAGAATTGCATTTCAAGGTAAATAAAGCAAAATCTCAGAGCTTTTTATAACACTATCCTTCCAATGAATATAAGACAAATTGTAGCTTTGGGTTAGAGAGAAGAAATTATTTGGAGATACTACCAGGTCAAGAAGGGCCTATGAAGGCAGTGGCTAGGTGGTGCAGTGGATAAGTGGATAGAGCACCAGCCCTGGAGGCAGGAGGACCTGAGTTCAAATTTGACTTAATAATTACCTAGTTGTGGCCTTGGGCAAGCCCCTTAACACCATTGCCTTGAAAAAAAAACCCTAAAAAAAAAGTGCCTATGGAGAGAAGGGTTTTATAGGGGGATGAAAATTGATCTAAAGGCTTTGAAATGGCTTGCTTTTACAGTCTATTTTCTCATATTCTAGGTAAATGGACTAAGGGAAGAGACTGCAATGAAGAGAAGAAGAAGAAAAGATAGAATGAGAAAGGGCAGAAAAGGAGATCCTAGCTACCTTTCCAACCCTTCTTCACCACAGAAGAAGTCACCTAGCCAACCTTAAGAGAGAGACCCTATTGAAAAGAGATTATCAGTAAAGTAGCAGAGCATAAAATAGACCTACATAAATCATCAGCATTTCTCTCTCTCTCTCTCTCTCTATATATATATATATATATGAACAACAAAGCCAAAGAGCAAGAGATATAAAGATAAATTCCATTTAAAATAATTATAAACAACATCAAATACTTTGGAATCTGCCTCACAAGGCAAACCCAAAAACTGTATGAACACAAATATAGAGTATTTCACACCCAAATATAAAGTCAGGTGTAAATAATTGGAAAAATGTCAAATGTTCATGGTTTGGTAGAGCTAATACAATAAAAATGACAATTATACCCAAATTCAATTACTTATTCAGTGCCATACCAATAAAACTACCAAATGACTACTTTACTGAGCTAGAAAAAATAGTGACAAAATTCATCTGGAGCAACAAAAGGTCAAGAATAGCAAGGAAACTGATGAAAAAAATGTAAAGGAAGGTGTCCTAGCTCTACCAGATCTAAAGTTACTATAAAATGGCAGTCATCAAAACTGCCTGGTACTGGTTAAGAAATGGAGTAAAGAATCAGTGGATTAGGAGAGGTTCAAAAGAAACTATAGTAAATGACTACAGTAATCTACTATTTGACAAACCCGAAGTCATCAGCTTCTGGGATAAGAACTCACTATTTCACAAAAATTGTAAGGAAAACTGGAAAACAGTATGGCAAAAACTAGGCATAGATCCACATTTTACACCCTATAACAAAAGAAAGTCAAAATGAGTACTGGATTTAGACATAACGAGTTACACCATAGATAAATTAATAGACCAAGAAATACTCTATCAGATCTATGATAAGGGAATAAATTTATGACCATACAAGAATTAGAGCATATTATAAACTACAAAATGAATTTTGGCTTTATTTAATTAAAAAGGTTTATGCGCTAGTGGAATCAATGCTGCCAAAATTAGAAGGAAAGCAGAAAATTGGGAAATAATCTTCACAACTAGGAGTTCTAATAAAGGTATCATTTCTAAAATATAGAGAGAATTGCATCAAATTTATAAGGTTACAATTGATAAGTGGTCAAAGGATATGAACTGACTGTTTTCAAATGAACAAATTAAAACTATATATAATCATATGAAAAATGCTCCAAATCACTATTGATTAGAGAAATGAAAATTAAAACAATCAGGTATCACCTCACATCTATCAGAATGGCCAAGATAAGAAAAAGGGGAAATGATCAATGTTGGAGAGGTTGTGGGAAGATTGGGACATTGATGAATTGCTGGTGGAGTTGTGATCAGATCCAATATTTCTGGAGAGCAATAGGGAACTATGCCCAAAGAGCATTAAAAATGTTCATACCAGGACAGCTAGGTGGTTCAATGGATAAAGCACCGGCCCTGGAGTCAGGATTACCTGGGTTCAAATCCGGTCTCAGACACTTAATAATTAACTACTTGTGTGGCCTTGGGCAAGCCACTTAACCCCATTTGCCTTGCAAAAACCTTTAAAAAAATGTTCATACCCTTTGACCCAGCAATTCCAATTCTAGGACTATATCCAGAAGAAATAATATAAAAAAAGGGAGAAGTCCTACTTGTTCCAAAATATTAATAACAACTCTTCTTGTAGTGGCAAAGAATTGGAAATTGAGGGAATGCCCATCAACTAGGAAATGGCTAAATGAGTTATGGTATATGAATATTATGGAATATTATTGTTCTATAATAAACTTTAAATGGTCAGACTCTAGGCAAACATGAAATGACTTACAGGATCTGATGCTAAACAAAGGGGAGAACCAAGAGAACAAGCTACACATTAACATTATGAGATGAATAACATTGATGGAAGCAGCTCCACTCAGCAGTTCAGAGAGCTAGGACTACTGTATTAAACTAGCTTTGGAAAATGTTGTCCCCAACCAGAGGAAGAAAATAAAAAAATACCAAAAAGTAAACCCTTCAGCATCGGATGAATGCTTTATAAAAAAAAAAACACAACAAACTTATGTATCTCTTTCCCTTAATCCTAATTCCTCATACTGAAAATAACAAATTTGTAAACATGTTTATCAAAAATATGTATGTACAATGCTAACCCGACTGTTTGCTGCTGAGGGGAAGGGAATGGGAAAGGGAGGGTGGAAGGAAATTTTGTAACTTAAAAATATAACTGCATATGGATGAAAATAAATGAATGAATAAATGAATGGATGAATGAATGAATACATACATACATACATACATACATACATAAAAAGAAAAGAGATACTAGTTACTTTGGTCTTAGAACAAGCTATCTACTGGGGGGGGGAATAAGGTTCCTGTTTCCTCCTCTGGATATTGATCCTTAGGAGAGAGAAGAGAGACCTCAAGAGACTCTCAGTCTGATGAACCTGGGGCCATTATTCAATTGTGGCATCCTCAGTTAGGACTCTGATCCCAGATAGGCACCTCTGATTACTTATAAAAATTTACACAATTGGTGTGTACAACACTTACATATCTAGATCAAGAGCCTGGAGAAAGAGTCCCAAGAAAGTACTCAAGGATGGAAATGACCAGGATGTTGTGCTTGGTTGGTACAAAACATTCAAGACCATTTGCTTCTTCTCCTCAGCAGGAAAAATTGCTGACCCATCTGAAGGTCCAGGAGAATCAGGAAATATGAAAGGGATTGCAGATGCTCTATCTCTAGAATAAACTACAAGTACATGAAAGACTGAAGAAGCAAGAGAGAATACAATAAAAATTAAGCTGACCATTCCAAGTCAATGCCAGGGAGATATGGCTTCCTTCCTTGTCTCCTTAAACAGATTTCTCAAAAGAATTCCCTTCTCTTCCTTCTCCATTTCCTACCAAAAAATTCAAACCCTGTTTAAGGATATATGAAGAAACCATTAACTCCCACCATTGGGTGGTGACCTCAGTCTGGGATGCCCAAATTTGATGTCTGTTCATATTCCCTTTCACCTAGTGATAGAATATACCAACCCCACCCAGGGATACAGGGATACAGGGATACAGGGATCCTCTTTTCTCATGCACCTGAGTCAGGAGAAGCTTTCCCCCTCCTCTTGGAGAGCAAATACCCATTCCAACAAGGGCAAACTACCTTATGGAAGAAAGCCAACGGAGTCCTTTGTCACCTGGGTCATTTGCCTAGTGCTTCTTTTGCCTTTCTAAAAGAATTGTACCAGGAAGGCTGAAAGAGCAATGAGACAGTCCCTTCCCCTGGCTCAGTTTGGGTTTCCAGTTGAAATCAGAAGCAGGAGACAGGGAGGATCCCACAATTTCATGTCCAGGGAACCTGTGCTTGGCAGTCCCATGGGAAAAGTGGAAGGAAATTGGGCAGTGGCCATTCTGAGGCAGTGGAAAACAATGCTTAGTAGGGATGACAGCTAGGTCCATGTGCCTGATGGGAATCAATTTCTCCAAGTCCTGCTGGGACCACCAAACTGACAGGACCAAACGGTGGCAGGGATTAATGGGAGACAGGTCTGGAGAGAATGGCATGATAATATCACCAGAAGACTTGAGCAACCATGGGACCAAAGAAGAGTGAGTTACCTCTCCAAGTGTGATTTAGTCACATGAGCTTCTTACATGTTTGCCCCTTCACAGGTAGGCATTATGCTCACATATTGTATGCATTAGGCCTACATGTTCCCTCTGCATTTACCTCTCCATACTTGAACCTTAGCCACCCAGGGAATACACAGTAGAGAGCTACATGATGGTACTCTTGGAAATAATAGGAAAGTTTAGAGGGCAGGCAGGTTTTGGTGGAAAAGATAGCAAGTTTATCTTTGAACATCAGTTTAAGATGTCTATGGGACATACAATGCCACATGTGTTATAGGCAATTGGAAATTAGAAAATGGAGATCATCAGAGAATCTAGGGCTAGATAAATAGATAGGAACTGACTTCAGGTCTTTTGAGATCAATAAGTGAAATACAAGGAAATAGAGCCAGGACCTGGTCACCAGTCCTGCTCCTCCATGGAGGAGAGTGGTCTTTGTGTGTTTTGTTGGGTGTGATGTGTTTTGCTTGCCTGGCATGTGAATCTGGCTTGTTGTGTCTACTGAGCCTTTCTTCTCATTACTCTGGAATCACCACTGTGTTCTGCCAACTACCCAACGCCACCCAGAGATTCAAGGATCCAGGTGACCAAGAATCCAGGATTCCTTCTTCTAATGCACCTGGATCAGAGGGAAACCACCAGTCTCTTCTCCCCTTGGAGAGCAAAAACTCATTCCAATCAAGGCAAACCTCCTTATGGCCGAAAGTAATTGGGGTCCTTTTTTCCCCTAGGTCATTTGACTAGGACTTCTTTTGCCTTTCTAAAAGACCTGTACCAGTAAAGCCAAAAGAGCAATGAGACAGTCCCTTCCCCTGGCTTCCCAGCTGAAGTCAAAAGTGAGACAGAAAGGAGTCCCATCACTTAATGTCCAGGGAACCTGTGCTTGGCATTCCCAAGGGAAAAGTATAGGTACTATAGGCAGTGGTCATTCTGGGGTAGTGGGAAGCAATGCTAGTGTGGATGACAGCTAGTGGACATACTGCCTGGTGGGCACTATGCAGCACTTGCCTGAATTCCTGCTGGGACCACCAACCTGATAAGATCAAATATTGCCAAGGTCCATTGGGAGCAGGCCATGGGGAGAATTCCATGATAACATCACCAGAATACAGGGACAGGCCTGGAACTTAAGAGGGGAGAGTTACCCTTCCAGGTGTGATTTAGCTGCATGTGTTTCTGCCCCTTCACAGGTGTTCTATAAGTATACATGTTGTATGCATTAGGCCTACCTGTTCCCTCTACATTGGAAGTAATAGGAAAGTTTGAAAGGGAGGTGGGTTTGGGAGAAAACATGTTTTGGACATGTTCAGTTTAATATACCTATAAAACATGCAATTCCAAATGTGTTATAGGCAATTAGAAACAGGAGGTTATCAAAGAGGCTAGGGTTAGATAAGTAGATTTCAGAATCGTTAAGTCTAAATTCACTTGAGGATGGTAAGATCACCTAGTGAAATAGTATACAGGGAAGAGGGGTCAGGTCAGAGTCCTGTAGGATACAACAATTTCCAGTTATGACCTGAATGAAAATCAAACATAGGAGAATGAGTTGGAGTGGTCAGATTAATAAGAGGTGGATCAGTGAGAAGAGAGTGATTGACAGTGTTGAGATGTGAAAGGGTCACCATTATTGATACATAATTGGTAAATTTGGATAGAGCAGTTTCTATTGAATTAAGAAGTTAGAAGTCAGACTATGCATGATTAAGAGAGTGAGAAGACACAGTGGAAGTATGGATTGTTGATGTTGTTTTCAAAGAGTTTCTAGGAGAATAGGATGAATAGAAGTTTGAAGCGTTTTTTGAGGAGCAGAGAATATGGGTATGTTTGTAGGTATAGAGAAGTAGCCCTTAGACAAGGGACATAAGGAAGATATGTGAGTATGGGAAGATAGAAGGGGCAGTCTCAATGAGGAGACAAGTTGGAATGGATTGCCTTTTGTCTAGAGGGGAGTTAGCCTTGGCAAAAAAAGCCATCTCATCAGGTGAGATGGATGAAGGAGAGAACAGTGACTACATTCAACTAAATAATGGGACGTAGAGAAAGAAGTGAAGGGAACTCTTGGTGAATGGTCTCAGTTTTTTTCAGTAAAATATGAGGTAAAGTTCTTAGCCAAGATGGTGGGTGAACAATTAATAGAGACTTGTTTCTTAGAAGAAAAGGTTTGGCAAATCTAGATAGCTTACTTGGCTACAGAGACATCATCACCTTGTCATCAAAGGGTCATATAGTCAAAGTTGTAGTAGTTAGACAGTGAGTCATAGGAATTTGAGGATGGATATGAAAGTTAGAAGAGCTCAGTGCTCTGACTGGAATAATGTGTTGTTTCTTTAGGGAGACACAAAAGAAGTGGCTAAAGGCACTGTGAGTGGGAATGAGATAATGTAACATATTAGCAGTGAGCCTAGTCAGGATGGTTGGATAATTTTTGCCACTTTAGCAATACATATAGAGAGAATGAATACAAACAGTAAAGAAATGAACATTTTCCTGAAATGGCCCCTTAGTGTTGAGATCGTGTTAAAGCTGGAACCTGTTCAGAATTGACACCCCACATTGTAACTGACCACACACATGCCAGGGCACATCTGTTTGAAGAGGAAGACAACATGGAGAAGACATTGAGCCCAAGGAGACATGTAGAAAGACAAATACAGGTGGCAGCTAGGTGACGCAGTGGATAGAGCACCAGTCTTGGAGTCAGGAGTACCTGGGTTCAAATCCGACCTCAGACACTTAATAATTACCTAGCCGTGTGGCCTTGGACAAACCACTTAACCCCATTGCCTTGAAAAATCTAAAAAAAAAAAAAGACAAATACATAAGAAAATTTAGAGATAACTTTCCCCTCTTAAGCTTAAGAGTTGCTCATGTCTTCTGGTGATGTCACCTCAGCCTGTTCACCAGCCCTGCTCCTCCACTGTTCCTTCTTCGTCTTTGTTTCCTACCAGGAGGGTGATTTCTGTGGGTTGTTGGGTGTGGTGTATGTTGTTTACCTGGTATGAGAATCTGACTTGTGTCTGTTGGGCCTTTCTCCTCATTGCTCTGGAATTTCCACCATGATACTGACAACTACAGAATGCCTAGGCTCCTCTCTGCCTCCTGCCTGGCTTTAACTAGAGTCCTCAATTAAGCTGTAGGGAGAGAGTTCACCCTCATTGCTCTTCAAACCTTCCTGATACCTGTTTTAGAAAGGCAAAAGATGTAAAGACTATCAGACTGCCTTCTGTGGGAGGTGGGGGGATGGAAGCAAGGTTGGGGGGAAAATTGTAAAATTCAAAAAAAGAAAGGCAAAAGAATTTGTGATTTTTTTACCCATAAAGAGGTCTCCATAGATATCCCATTGAATCTATTGGGAATATTTTGAGCTTATGTTGGAATGTCATTTTCTCTCCAGATAGAGATTCCTCACCTATCTTTCAACCCTAACTCTTAAGTCCCCAAAGCCTCTATCACTTCCCTTTGTAGTTAAGATCTAGAGGCTAGAAGGGAGTCCCAGGAAAGTACCTAAGGATGGCAACCTATGACCAGTATGGTTTGCCTGGCATCTACAACACTTTCAAGAACATCAACTTGTTCTTCTCAGCATGAGAAAGTTAGGGAGCATCAGATGTTGCAGGAAGATCAGGAAGTATGGCAAAGCTTGGAGCTGATCTCTCTCTCCTACAGACTTTTAGCAGATGACTGACTGAGGAAGAAAGAGAGAATGAATCGGAAGTTGAACCAGCCCTCCAGGTCCACTGCCAAGAGTCTTCTCTATTCCCTACTGGGGAGATAAGGCCACCTGCCTTGTTCTCCTTTACTGAAAAAGACAATGAATGGACCTATGCTATTGGACTCTGGCACAGATTTGTTAGTCTTGAAAAAGAGGGGAGGAGATAGAGTTGCTGAGAAAACAATAAGATTCAAGTCCTCTTTGGTGAAGAAACCATGAACTACCAATATTGGATAAGCACCTGGGATTCTGAAACTGGAAGCCTTTCCTTATTTCCCATCACCTAGTCATAAAATATCCCCAACCTCACCCAAGCATCCAAGACTCCAGGAAACCAGAATCCTCCGTTCTCATGCGCCTGGGTCAGAGGGACACCCTGCTCCCTTCTCCACTTGAAAAAATAAATACCCATTCCAACCAAGGCATGTATCCTTATGGTAAAAAGCCATGGTGGTCCTTTTTCTCCTAGGTTATTTGCCTAGGGCTTCTTTTGCCCTTCTAAAATAGTTGGACTAGGAAAACTGAAAGTGCAATAAGACAGTCTCCTCCCCTGGCTCAGCTGGGCACTCCAGTTGAAGGCAGAAGAGGAGACAGGGAGGAACTCTACTACTTTGTGTTCAAGTCATTTTCTTCCCCTCTCTAAGGCCAGAGGTCAATTAACATGATAAGACCTTTTTTCCTATAGTCTGAACTCAGTCCAAGGATTTCCCAACCTCATGAACATTTAATACTGAGAAAGACTAATCCCCTAGACAGGTATTCTTAGAGAGGTATTAATTGGTCCTTATCCTTTCATAGGATAATCATTTTAAAAGTGAAAATTGCTTTACTTTTGATAGTACTTTAGTAATAACTTTTGTTTTTACAATTTCATTTCAAATACATCTATACAGAGAGTTATCGTTTATAATAAAGAATAAAATAAGAATACATCAAAATTATTCAATACATAGAACAAGCACTAATGTAGTTGCCCATGAATGATTCTATAGTCTCCCATTGGGTAGCTAGCATGATGGAACCCCAGGTTGGAACCAGGAAGATTCATCTTCTTGAGTCAAATCTGGTGTCAGACACTTAGTAGTTGAGTCATTTAACTCTTTCCCAGTTCCTCATCTATGAAAATGAGCTGGAGAAGGAAATTGTAAACTCTTCCAGAATAAAAACAAACTTACAGAATTGGATATGACTGAAAAACAAACTCCCAACTCTTCACTCCCTACTGCAAAGAAAGGGGGCCATTGCCCATCTCTTCCAAATGGTGATCCCCTATATCTCAGGACAAATTGACCCATGTTCTGATGCTATTCATATGGAACCCTTCTTTATTTCATCCTTTTAAGTTCTTATTTGAATATAAAATGTCTTAAGTGGGAAGCAGCAAGACAAGTCAGTTTAGGAGTAATGCATTCAGTAAAATAAAATGAAATTAAAATTGGTTATAATCAGGTCATACAAAACTAACTTTGACTATAACACAGAAGAATGTGATTTAGATTCAAAGATCACAGCAAGCCATTGACACTTTAGCAGGAATATCAATATTACAATGAATACTGGCTAATACTTTATCATGATATAATGAAATTATCACTATCTTTGGGACTAGGAATCTCTGTTCTCATGCACCTGGGTCAAAGGGAAACCCTGTTCCTTTCTCAAATACCCATTTCAAGCAATGCAAGACCCTTTGATAGGTACTAGCAAAAATGAGGCACTTAGACAAAAATTAATTTGCTTCTTCCAATACACACATAATGACCACATTTACAATAATGTACATGATTTATACTAGAAGGCAAGGCAGAGGATAAATAGTACATGAAGAGGTATCAAGACCTATTAAGTAGAGGGAAAGAAGAGAAGGTGTGAGCACTGAGTAAATCTCATTCTCAGCATATTCGACTCAAAGAGGGAATAACATCCATTCACAACTGGGTTTAAAATTGTTATCCTACTCTACAGTGAAATAGGATGGGGGAAAGGAAAGGGGAAGAAGGAACTAATAAAAGGGAAGAAAAGGGAGAAGGGAAAGAAAAAAGGGAAAAGGGAGAAAGGAAAAAAGGTTGATAAAAGGGCTGATCTAGAGGTAGCAATCAGAAGTAAAACTGCTGAGGAGGGATAAGGGGAAAGGAAGGAGAAAAGTATAAATGGGAGAGGATAGCTTCACTAACTGTGAATGGGATGTTTTTTCTTTTCTCTTGGGTTGTAATTACTCTCACAACATGACTGATATAGAAATATATTAATCACCAATGTATGTGTGCAACTTTTACCAAATTCTTCACTGCCATGGGGAGTGGGGAGGGAAGGTAGAGTCAGTAGAAAAATGTGAAACTTATAAACATGTAAATGGATGAATATTGAAAACTACTTTTTGTGTGTAATTGGAAACATTAAATCTTTTAAAATAATGAGGGATGGGACAGACTTGCATGACCTGATGCTGAGTAAAGTGAGCAGAACAACATTTTACATATTAACAGCCACATTGGGTGATGATCAACTTTGAGGAACTTGCCTCTCAGCAGTACAATAAAGAACATGTAATGGAAATAGCATCTATATCCAGAGAACAAATTATGGAGTCTGAATGCAGACCAACATGTACTATTTTCCATTTTAAAAATTTGTTTTATGTATTATGTTTTTCCCCTCTCCTGGTTTTTTTCTTTTTTATTTGATTTAGATTTATATGGACTTATGTTTAACATAGTTATACACATATATATGTATAATGTTTTCTATCAGGGTGAGAGGGAGAAAAGGGAGAAAGGGAGAAAAAATGTGAAAGTCAAAACCTTACAAAAAAATGATTATTTAAAACTACCTTTGCATGTAATTGGAAAAATTAATTAAAATATATTTAAAAAAAACATTGTTACTTGCTGCATACTCTTTCCCTCTCTTGAATATAAACTCTTTAAAGACATTTTTATTTGTTTGTTTTATTTGCAGTGCCTAACAGTACCAGGCATATATTTAGCACTTAACCAATGTTGATTGGGCTTCAGTATTCATAAAATGGACTAACTCTTGAAAGCCCCTAGAAACTCTTAACATTTTACAATTTGTTTCTTCTGTATTAGCTTTTGCTAAGTAAATAGTGATAAGTGCTTGCTTGGACACTTATTCTAGACCAGGATTTCCAAACAATGGCTCAGATAACAAATCTGGTCCCCTACCTATTTTAGTACAGCCTGATGGCTTGTTCTTATCTCCTTTTTCCTTTTTTTTTAAATCAATGCATCTATCTCCCTTTTTTTTTTTGGCCTCTCTTTTCTTCTAATAATCTGATCTGCTTTATTCTTCCTCCACACACAAAAAGTGAACATAAAATAAGGATACCTTTAGTTGAATAACAGATGATTTGTTCATTCAGGGTCATGGATGAGTGAGGTATTTTTTCATTTTTTAAAATTTATTTAACAATTACATGCAAAGATAGTTTTCAAAATTTGCCCTTTTACAAGCTTCTGAGTTCTACATTTTTGTACCACCCTCCTTTCCCCACCCCTCTCCTCAAGGCAGTAAACAATTTGATAGGGGTTGTACATGTATTATTATTTTTAGCATATTTCCATATTAGTCATGTTGTGAAAGAAGAATTATCACTAAGGGGAAAAATTCTGAGAAACAAATAAAAGACATAAAAGATTAGAAAAGTGAACACAATATGTTTTGCTCTGCATTCAAAATCCATGGTTTCATCTCTGAAAGTAGATGGCAGGAAGCAAGATTGGGAGAAAATTGTAAAATTCATAATAAATAAAATCTTTCTTAAAAAAAGACATTTTCTTAACAAATCGATTGAGGTATTTTTTAAAAGAAAATACATCTCTTCAGCTTCAGGAGAGCTGACAAACAGTGGACTTGAGACAGTAAACCGAAAACAAATTCTCTTATTTTCTAAACTCAGCTCAGCTGTCTGTAAAGGAAAGCTATTTATTCCCCCCTCACCCCAGAACTATTCAACAAGAAATTTCCAAAAGCTCATTTGAAAGTCATGCTTCATTGATGCATCCTCATCATCATCTAGTTAGGTGGAATGCTGGACTTGGAACCCAAAAGATCTGATTTGCTTAGGTATGTGATCATAGACAAATTGATATCTCTGGACTTCTGTTTCCTTAACAGGATAATATAGAACGCTATTTAAAAGTCATTATTAGGGGCAGCTAGGTGGCCCAATGGATAGAGCACTGGCCCTGTAGTCAGGAGGACCTAAGTTCAAAACTGGCCTCAGACACTTAAAAAGTACCTAACTGTGTGACCTTGGGCAAACTACCTAACCCCATTGCCTTGCAAAAAACAAAACAAAACAAAAAAAAAAAATAAAAGTAAAATAAAAGTCATCATTTGTATCAACAGATCCAACTCTCTACATTCCTGCTCTTTGTCCATGAAAGAAAACAGGTTAAATTCCAATTGAAATCAAGAGGTCTTCTCCTTCCTTAGGTGATATTCTTTTTATCTCTTCCATGTCAAATGAATGTTTTTATTAAACACTTCCTGTGACATGCACTGTACCAAGTTCTAGGAATACAAATACAAAATTAAGTTCATCCTTGTCCTCAAATAATTAGCATTCTAATAAAAAAAGACCATATATTGACAGTGAAGGGAATTTTGGTTTGAAGAGTCCTTGGATGGTGTGTGATGATCTATAGGAGATCAATTAACAGAAGCAATGGTAGTATTCATTTGATTGTAATTTCTAAAGCAAAGAAAGGAACAGGGACAATAGTGATGAGAATGTGTTGGAGTGAGCTACTTCAGAGTATTTAGAATTGTTTCAAGAAAATTCAGATGATTTTTCTAACAAAGGGAGCACTCCCTGTCCCCTTCTTCCCCACCCCCCATAAGGCAGAAAACATTCATTGTAGTTCTACACTATAGACCTGGCTAGCAGCAAACATTTTAAAGTCCTTGTTACTTCCATGGGCTCTATACAGCACAGGCTCATGGTATGAGAGGGACCCTTGAGAATCATCCATTCTACTTCCCTTTCTTTACAGAAGAGAAAACCAAGACCAAGAGAGATGAAATGAACCCCATTTTTCTGACTCTTCATCCAGTACTCTTATTGACCGCTGAGCTCTGCTGTAGGAAACATCATGTCAAGGACATATTTGTTTGACCCTGATGGGACACTGTTACATGACTGTGTCTCTCATACCAATCAGTTATCCTAGAAATTTCTATTCACTGTTTGTAAAAAGTGGTACCAATAAGAAGAGAGATTCAAATCCATCACTAATAATGGGAAAATTATCTACAGAACAGAACTAAATATTAATCATTACCATGTTTAGCAATTATAAAGCATTTTAAGATTTGTAAAATGTTTCACAGATATTTTCTCATTTTCTTCACAATAAGCCTAGGAGACAGATACTACTATTCTCCTCATGAGGAAACTGCATCCACTAGAGATTAAAGTAACTTTTCCAGAATCACATGCCAAATTTTTGTCTGAGGCTGAATTTGAACTCAGGTTTTCTCAACTCCAGTTTCTTATGGCCCTTTGCTTCCTTAGCTTAATGACTTAATCAGATCAAATTGGTGTGATGCTCAAACCAACTGAACTGACCAGTCAAAAATTGTTGAGGGCCACTGAACCACAATTTGAGAGGATATTGTATAGGGGAGTCAGGAAATCTGGAATTAGGTTCTGTGTCTATTATTAGCTAACTGTGTGATTTATGACAAGTCACTTCTGGGTTTCAGTTTCCTTATCTGTAAAATGAAAAGACTGGACTAGGTTTTTAATGTTCCTTCTAGTTCTCAAACCTATGATTCTATTATTAATCTTTTGGTATTTAGTCATTTTCCAAGTATGTCTGACTTTGTGACTCCATTTGGGGTTTTCTTGACAAAAATACTAGGGTGGTTTGCAATTTCCTTCTCATTTTATAGATGAGGAAATTGAAGCAAACAGGTTCAAGGTCACTCAGCTAGTAAATATCTGAGACTGGATTTTGATCTCATGAAGATGAGTGTTCCTGATTTTAGCCCCAGCATTCTATACACTGTGCAACCCAGCTTCTCCCTAATTTTCTTGATTAATATTTTATTTTATTTTCCAATTACATGTTATGAAAATTTTTCCACATTCATCCACTTGCATCTTTATAAGTTGCACAATTTTCTTCCACCATCCCTTTCCCTTGAAGGGTTCAGTCTAGGAATACTGTTCATGTGCATTTGTGTTTGATGTTTACAAAAAGTTATTTTTTGTAAGAAGAATTAAGATTAAGGGAAAAAGAAAGAAAACCACAGCATAGGAAGGAAAAACATAAGAGAAAATTTTAAAAATTGAACACAGTGTTCATTCAGATTCTTTGGTTTTTTTGGTTTGGTTTGGTTTTTTATTCAACTGCATGTGGATAGCATTGTCCATAACAGACTTTCCCTGGCTGTATTAGCTCTCTTAATTGCTGAGAGTAGCTGTATCCATCATAGCTTATCAACTCACAATGTTACTATTAATGTGTACAAAGTTCTCTTGGTTCTGTTCCCTTCACTCACCTTCATGTCTTACATTTCTTTTCATGCTTCTCCAGAATACAACCATTCATAGTTGTTTCATCTGGATGAGTTATGTGTACTAAAAATAAAGGAAGTAGGACTTTCCATGAAGATGGTGGAGAGAAGACAGGCATTGTGATAAGTGCTCTCTTTTTCCCCTCAGAAATAACATGAGAGAAACCTCTTAACAGCAAATTGATCAACAAAACCCAGAAAAAAACGCTAGAAGATCATCAAGAAGGTCTGTCTCAGGGAACTGTGGAAGAACTGGGAGACAAGAGCAGAAGATCAGCACAGGAAAGCAGCTGGGTAAAGCCAGAGGGCCAGCCTCAGCCATAGAGACTTCAGTGAGTAGTCATGCAAGATCCCACTTTAGCTGTTGAGTCTTGTGTTGGGGGGAGGAGGGAGAGGAGCTATGGGAGGTTGAATTCCATCTTGTAGTCTCAGAGTGGAGATCAACCAGCTGGGCTGGAAACCCTGAGCTCCATACTTTCAGCCAAGCCCTTTGCCCAGAAAAAACCATAAACCACCACTCCCATCCCCTCAGGGCAACAGAGTTCACTCAAAACAAAGAGATTAACTCCCAGCCCAGGGCTCAAGGTCAACTCAGACCCTGCTACTGAGGAACTCACTCCAGAGAAAGCAACCAGCAGCTCCTACTGGCTGGCCCTTGAAATTACTAAGCCAAGTGAACAAAGCCTCTAGGTTCCTCAAAAGCAAACCTCTGAGAGCCAGCTCCAACCCACAACACAAGATGAAAAAAGGCCAGAGAAAAGGGAGACCCTATGGAGAAATACTTAGAAGGGACAGATTCTAACCCAGAGAGATCTAGTACTTCTGAGGAGAATATGAATTGGACTCCAGCCCAGAAGAACTTCCTTGAAGAAATCAGGAAGGAGTTTAAAAATGAATTGGAAAAATTGGGAAAAGAAATTCAAGAGAAAATTAACACATCACAAGAGAAAATTAACATCATGCAACAAGAAAACAAGTCCTTGGAAAATACAATTGGACAAATACAAAATGAGAATAACTCAATCAGATCTTCAATTGGGCAAATGAAAAAAGAAAATCATTCTCTCAAATCCTCAACTGAGAAATGCAAAAAAGAAAATGATTTTCTCAAATACTCAATTGGGCAAATTCAAAAGGGAAATGATTCTCTCAAAACTACATTTGGGCAAATAGAAAAGTCCTTCAAAAATAGAATGCACCAACTGGAAAAGGAGTTGCAAAAGATAAAGGTAGAAAAATCTTCTCTAAAAAGAAGAATGGAATCAGCAGAAACTAATGACTTTATGAGACAACAAGATTGTGTTAAACAAAACCAAAAGGTCAAAAAAATAGAAAAAAATAGAAAATGCCTCATCAGCAAAATCACTGATGTGGAGAACAGAGCAAGATGGGAGAATCCTAGAATTATCAGCCTTCCTGAAAACATTGAAGAGAATAAAAACCTGGGCTTAATATTACAGAATTTAGTGATGGAAAATTGCCCTGATATCATGGAACCAGAGGGTAAAATAGATACTGAAAGAATACATCCATCTGTTCTGGAAAGAAATCCTAAAACGAATACAGTAAGGAATGTTGTGGACACATTCCAGGACTATCATATAAAAGAAAAAATCCTACAAACAACCAGAAAGAAAAAATTTAAATACAAAGCAGCCACAGTAAGAATTATGCAGGATCTGGCTGCAGCAACATTAAGGATCAAGGTGCAGGGGTTCAGCCTCTGTGGAGTCCTTGGAACCTGACAGGAGGGATAGATTCAGCAAAATGAGTTGAGTCAATAAGTGGGTAAAGGCAGGAGCAGGTTGACTGACTGTCAGCTGCTTGGATTTATTTTTTTAGTCTCAGAATCATATCAAACAAAAATCATTTCCTTGGTTACAAAAGTGTACAATTTTCATGATTAATCATATAGCTCATATGGTTACAAGTTTGATCATGTAGTAGTTACAAGTATGATTATCAATCATGTAGTTAATTTTCTTGTCCCTGCTTAGACTGTGATGACCTCAACCTGCCTGTTGCCTAGTTTGTTGCTGCATAGTAAAGTTATTAATTAAACAGAACTTTCCTTATAATAATCTTTGATATAATTTGTTTAATGGAATGCTTTTATGTTTTTGTGCCACTTATGTAATGTTTTTCGATATGCTCCCTTGACAACCTATAGTGAGGGTAGTTATGTTTGTCCACCTGTCCATTGACTCCTTCAATAACCAATTTTCCTTTCAGCCCTTGTTGGTAGAAGCTATGGTTTCTATGATTTTTTATTCTTTCCCAATAAACTAAGAGTTCACATATATTGATTACCTATACCAACTATTCTCTCATCATCTTTATCATATATTCCTGTGTATGAAAAGGGGGGCAAAACTGTTAATTTCCCTGGAATTCTATCTGACGCATCTTGTATCTGGTTTTCCTGTGTATATTCTGACATCTCCCTGGAACTCCCAGTGCTGTGTCTTCCAAAGATTTCATAATGCTGAAGCCTTTTGTATGTCTCAGGGAGGGGCAGTCCTATTAAATTTGGACAGAGTTCACAATCTGTTTTATTCAAGGAATTTCTCTGAAATCCTTCCTTTATAGTCATTCCACTATTAGGATGAGTAAGTTTTGCAATCAATAATAGACCTATAAATATTGGTATGCATGAAATTCCTATATATATATTGAAGAAGGAAATGTTGTTCCATCAGGCAGTGTGACTGCCTTGAGCCTTCTTGCTGTGACTGTGTCAAACATCTTAGAAACCCTGGCTCCCAACATTGAGGGGCTTGGAATGAGATATTCCAAAGAGCAAGGAAGCTTGGAATGCAGCCAAGAATCCACTACTGGGAAAAGCTGAGCCAACTCTTCCAGGGAAAAAAGATGAACATTTAATGAAATAGGAGACTCCAAAAATTTCATGATGAAAAGACCAGAGCTAAATAGAAAACTGGGACATCAAATAGGAGGCTCAAGAAACACATGAAAAGGTTGGGAAAAAATCCCTGCTATACAGTAAGATGAAACTGGCTATATACCCACTTGGAAGAAAGAATCTCATAACTCTTGGGAATAAAAACTCTATTAGAAAATTCTCTAATACATAGCCAGAAGTGATGGACACTCATAACTTTTCTGTGACTTGGATAGAAAGATTTAAAACAATACCTCCTTAAAAAGGGGGGCAGTAAGGAGAAGGGAGGTTGGAGGGAGACTGAATGGGGAAAATCTCATTACTACAAGAGGTACAAAAGACCTATTGTAATTGAGGGAAAGAAGGGAGGAGATAAGAACCACCTGAATCTTCATCTCATCAGACTTAGCTTAAAGTTAATTTAGACACATTTAATCAAGTTCAGTAACTTAACTAAACTTTCAAGCATTAAAAGGGGAAAAGGGGAGGGGGGGACAGGGAGTGAGAGAAAAAGGGGAACTAACAGAAGGAAGGGAAGAAGGGGAAGAAGGGAAAGGGGAAAGAAAGAGGAGGGGGGTTGATATAAGAGGGCAAGCACACTGAAGGTGGCTGTATTCAGAAACAAAACACTGGGGAATATGGATAAAGGGGGAAAAATGGGGAAAATACAAACAGAAGGAAGATAGCATGGAGGGCAATAAAGAGTTAGTAATTATAGCTTTGAATGTGAATGGGTTGAACTCTCCCTTAAAATGTAAGCAAATAGCAGGGCGGATTAAAAAATAGAATCCTGAAACATGCTGTTTACAAGAAACTCATTTGAAGCAGAGAGATACGTGTAAAGTAAAGGTAAAAGGTTAGAGCAAAATATATTTTCCTTCAGCTGAAGTGACAAAGGCAGGGTAGCAATCCTTATCTCAGACAAAGAAGCTGCAAAATAGATAGCATTGAAAGAGATAAGGAAGGAAACTATATCCTCCTAAAAAGTACCATGACAATAAAGTAACTTCAATACTAAATATGTGTGCACCCAATGGGACAGCATCCAGATTAGTACAGGACAAGTTGAAAGAGCTACAGAAAGACATAGACAGCAAAACTCTCCTAGTGGAAGACTACAACCTCCTGCTCTCATATTTAGATAAATCAAATTGTAAAATAAATAAGAAAGAAGTTAAGGAGGTAAATAGATTGTTAGAAAACCTAGATCTGATAGACCTATGGAGGAAATTGAATGGAGAAAGAAAGGAATATACTGTTTTCCTCCAGTATATGGCACTTACACAAAAACTGACCATGCACTAGCAAATAAAAACCTAACGATCAATTGCAGAAAGTCAGAAATAGTGAATACATCTTTCTCAAATCATAATGCAATAAAAATCATATGCAATACTGGGCCAGGGAGATATAGACCCAGAACTAATTGGAAACTAAATAACCTCATTTTAAAGAGTGAATGGATCAAGTAACAAATTATAGAAAGAATTAATTATTTCATCCTAGAAAATGACAATAATAATAATAATAATAATAATAATAATAATAATAATAATACAACATACCAAAACATATGGGATACACTCAAGGTGGCTGTCAGGACATATTATATATTTAAATGCTTACATGAATAAGTTAGAGAAAGAAAAAAATCAATGAACTAAATATGCAGCTAAAAACATTAGAGAAAGAACAAATTAAAACCTCCAATTAAATACCAAATTAGAAATTCTAAAATTTAAAGGAGAAATTAATAAAATTGAAAGCAAGAAAACTATTGAATTAATGAATGAAAACAAAAGCCAGTCAATTTATTTTTTATTTTTATTTTTTTAGATTTTTCAAGGCAATAGAGTTAGGTGGCTTGTACAAGGTCACACAGCTAGGTAATTATTAAGTGTTTGAAGTCGAATTTGAACCCAGGTACTCCTGACTCCAAGGCCAGTGCTCTATTCTCTGCACCACCTAGCCACCCCAGGTCAATGTAATTTAAAAAAAGAAGAAAACTAAATTGCTAGTATCATAAATGAAAAAGGTGAACTCACCACCAATGAGGAAGAAATTAAGGTAGTAATTTGAAATTATTTTGTCCAACTGTATGACAATAAATTTGACAATCTAAGTGAAATCGATGAATCTTTACAAAAATATAAATTGCCCAGATCAAAGAGGAAATTAAAAATATAAATAACCCTATCCCAGAAAAAGAAATTCAACAAGCCATTATTAAACTCCCTAAGAAAAAAATCTCCAGGGCCAGATGGATTCACAAGTGAATGCTATCAAACATTTAAGGAACAACTGGTTCCAATACTATATAAACTATTTGGAAAAATAGGTGAGGACTGAACTCTTTCAAACTCTTTCTATGACACCTATATGGTGCTGATACGTAATCCAGGAAGAGTTAAAACAGAGAAAATTATAGACCTATCTCCCTGATGAATATAGATAGAAAAATCTTAAATAAAATCTTAGCAAAATCTTAGCAAGTTATCACTAGGATAATACATAATACATTATGATTAGGTAGGATTTATCCCAGGAATGCAGGGTTGGTTCAATATTAGGGAAATTGTTAGTATAATTAATTATATCAACAACATGCCTATAAGAAATCATATGACCATATCAATAGATGCTGAAAAAGCTTTTGACAAAATACAGCACCCATTCCTAATAAAAACACTAGAGAGTGTAGGAATAAATGGTTTGTCCCTTAGAATCTATCTAAAACCACCAACAAGCATTATAGGCAATGGGGATAGGCTTGAGGCATTCCCAATAAAATCAGGGATGAAACAAGAATGTCCATTATCACCACCACTATTCAATATTGTATTAAAAATGAAATGTTAACCTCAGCAATAAGAGAAAAAAAAGAAATTGAAGGAATTAGAATAGGGAAGGAGTAGAAAAAACTCTCACTCTTTGCAGATGACATGATGGTATACCTAGAGAATCCCAAAATGTCATTTAAAAAACCACTTGAAATAATTAACAACTTTAACAAAGTAGCAGGATATAAAATCAACCCTCATAAATCCTCTCTCTCTCTCTCTCTCTCTCTCTCTCTCTCTCTATATATATATATATATATATATATATATATATATATATATATAGCAAGATACAGCAGAAGAAGCTAGAAAGAGAAATCCCATTTAAAATAACCTCAGACAAAATAAAATACCTGGGAGTCTACCTGCCAAGGCAGACTCAAAAACTTTTTGAAAACAATTACAAAACACTTCTCACACAAATAAAATCAGATTTAAATACCTGGGCAAATATCAACTGTTCATGGATAGGTCAGAGCTAATATAATAAAAATGATAATTTTACCAACATTAAACTACTTGTTTAGTGCCCTACCAATCAAAATTCCAAAAAATTACTTCAATGGGTTAGAAAAAGTTGTAAATAAACTTATATGGAGAAATAGAAAGTCAAAAATTTCCAGGGATTCAATAAAAAAAAAGTGTAAAAGAAGGTAACTTAGCCTTACCAGATCTAATATTATATTATAAAACATCAGTCCTTAAAACAGTCTGGTATTGGCTAAGAAACAGAGTGATAGATCAGTGGAATAGATGGTACAACAGCAGGAAATGATTATAGTAATCTGCTGTTTGATTTACCCAAAACTCTCTCTTTGATAAAAATTGTTGGTAAAATTGGAAGTTAGTATGGAAGAAATTTAGATTAGACCAATACCTCACACCCTATACCAAGATAAGTTCCAAATGGATCCAGGATTTAGACATAAAAGAGAATATTATAAGAAAACTAGGAGATCAAGGAATAGTTCACCTGTCAGATCTATGGAAAGGGAAGCAGTTTATGACCAAGGAAGAGACAGAGAACATCATTCAAAACAAACTAGATAATTTTGATTACATTAAATTAAAAAGCTTTTATACAGACAAAACCACTGTAGCCAAGATCAAACGAAATGTAGTAAATTGGGGAACATTTTTTTGCAACTGGTATTTTTGATAAAGGAGTCATTTCTAAAATATACAGAGAACTGAGTCAAATTTTCAAAAAAATCAAGCCATTGCCCAATTGACAAAGGATATGCAATTGCAATTGACAAATGAGGAAATCAAAGCAATCCATTGTCATATAAAAAATTGTTCCAAATCATTACTTATTAAAGAAATGCAAATTAAATGATCTCTGAGATACCACCTCAAACCTCTCAGACTGTCCAATATGACCAAAAAGGACAATGATCAATGTTGGAAGGGATGTGGGAAATCTGGGACACTAATACATTGTTAGTAGAACTCTGAACTCATCCAACCTTTCTGGAGAGCAATTTGGAATTATGCCCAAAGGGCAACAAAAATATCCTTTGACCCAGCAATACCACTACTGAGTCTATACCCTGAAGAGATTATGAAAAAGGGTAAAAACATCACTTGTACAAAAATATTTATAGCAGCCCTGTTTGTGGTGGCAAAGAACTGGAAATTAAGTGAATGTCCTTCAGTTGGGGAATGGCTCAAAAAACTGTGGTATATGTATGCCATAGAACACTATTATTCTATTAGAAACCAGGAGAGATGGGAATTCAAGGAAGCTTGGAAGGATTTGCATGAACTGATGCTGAGTAAGAAGAGCCAAACCAGAAAAACATTTTATACCCTAACAGCATCATGGGGGTGATGATCAACCTTGATGGATTTGTTCAATCCTTCAGTGCAACAACCAGGGACAGCCTTGGTCTATCTACAATGGAGAATACCATCTGTATCCAGAGAAAGAATTATGGACTTTGAACAAAGATCAAAAACTATTACCTTCAAATTAGAAAAAAAAAGTTATATTATTATGTAATTTTACTATCTCATACTTTATTTTTCTTCCTTAAGGATATGAATTCTCTGTCATCACATTCAACTGAGATCAATGTATAACATGGAACCAATGTAAAGACTAACAGAATGCCTTCTGTGCGGAGTGGGAGGAGGGAAGCAAGAATGGGGGGGGGGATTGTAAAACTCAAAATAAATAAAATCTTTCTTAAAAAAATAAAAAATAAAGGAAGCATTTAATTCCTAAGTGCTAAGTTTTATATAATCCACACTTGGAAATCAAGGCTCTTGAAAACTCACATTGGTACAATGCCCCCCCCATGTTCTATACTCTACTTATTATTAGTGTGTTGTAAAAGTCTTAGTATAATTTTAAAACTGCTCTAAGGAAAGAATGAATATGTCTGAAAGGGGCCAAAGAATTCTGCTCAGTGTAGAATGTGAGGAGCTTACTTGGAGACCTGTTGCCTCTCCTTGCCTGAAGGCTTATAGGGGCAAAGCCTAGATGGCAGAGAAAAGGCAGGGATTCTACTGAACCCTCCAAAATTGCCCTCCAAAAAACTTTGAAATAATGCCTCAAACTGAATTCTGAAGGAGCTAAATCCAGAAAACAGTGGGTATTTCTAAAACAGGACAACTTAGAAAATCTCCAGGAAAAGTTCATCTCACTGGGGTGAGAATGGAACACAGGTCAGTGTAGGCAATACCCCAGTAAGATGGCAGCCAGTCTTGGAGGTTGACTAAATTGGTAGCATCTTCTGGAGCTCTAAGCCCACACAGAGTAAAGAGGTCAGACAACTGATCAGAAGGATAATATAGTCATTCCTTGGATGATATTAGGGTGTAAGACTCTGTCGCATTGTCATATGTGGATTTAGCTTGTAGTCCTGGGTGTCAGTCCCAGGAGAAGGAGGAACACAAGAGCCTGCAGTCACAGGAGAAGAGCATCCTTGATCACAGTTTGATGGCAGAAAAGGCTGTTTATGATTTCTCACAGACCAAAGCACAGGCCAGGAGACTCTATCCTATCCTTCCTTAGATCTTATAACTCTGGAAGAAGTTAAAGCTTATAATCCCCTATAGTAGCTCTGAAAACAGCTGCACAAAAATTTCTGAAGCATAAGAAAATGTTCCCCTCCCCCTCTGCACCTAAGGAGCAGAGTCCATCTGTAGCAGAAAGTTAAATGTATAGAAATAGGCTAGAAAATGAGCAAACAACAACAAAAACCAAGTCAAATGTGCTACATTAAAAGTCTCAATTAAAAATATAATAAATTAATCTCAGATCTGAAAAAAATACCTTCAAATAACTCCAAAAGTAATTTAAAAATCAATTAAGAGAATAAAAACAAGATAGTGGAGAGAAGCCAGGAGCTTCCCTAAGCTCTCCTGGACTTCCCTTAGAAACATTGTTAATCAAGTCTCTAAATGGATTATGGACAAAAGAAGAGATTAGAGCATTTTCGAGCTTTAAGATATCTGTAAAAGAATTCACAAAAGTTCAGTTTCACTAGGGTGGAGGAAGAACATGGTCCAGCACAAGGAGTAAAGTGCAGTGTAGGGAGCTGAGACCAATGCATATGGGATACAGAGTCAGCCAGCCTGAGACTCCCAACCATGGTAGAGATCTGTGGCAGAGGTCCCTGGATCCTGACTCAGTAGACCAATGGCACAGCAGGTCCACAGCATAGCAGGCCTGCTGGGGAGTGGGACTTCAAGAAATCCCATGCACCCTATTCAGCTAATGTAACTGGACTGGACACCCTTGCCCCATCAACAAGCCACTAGCATTCCTAAAGTAGAAAATCTGTGAGGAGGTACTTCCCCCAACATAAGAAGCTTGGGACAATACTCCTATTGCCTGGGACCAGAGTCCAAAATGCGTAAAAAAAGTCAGAGCAAAACCATGTTGACAGAACGGTACTTTGAAGGTAAGGAAGAGGACAGCAGAAAAAGTATGGCATGTGAAGCCCCAGAAAAGAATATGAATTGTTCTCTAGCCCAAGACTTCTTGAAAGAGCTCAAAAAGGACTTAAAAATCAGGTTGAAAAACTGGCAAAAGAAATAAAAGAAATATCCTTCCTTGTAAAAGGAAGAAAAAGGACTGACTGAAGAAAGCATCCTTTAAGAATACAACTGGGCAAATGGTCAAAGAAAAGAAGTTTTAAAAAATAAAATTGATCAAATAGAAAAGGAGATGCAAATCCTAACTGGAGAAAATAATTCCTTGAAAAATGGGCAAGCAGATGCTAATGACTCTAAGGGACAGCAAGAATCAGTGAAATGAATTTTTTTAAAAATGAATAAAATAGAAAAAAATGCAAAATACTTCATTGGGGAAAAAAAAGCAACTAATCTGGATAATAAATCTGGAAGAGATAATGTAAGAATTTTTACTACCTGAAAACCATGATCAAAAAAAAGAGCCTGGATAACATATTTCAAGAAATTATCAAGGAAAACTGCCCAGATATCCTAGAACCAGAGAGTAAAATAGTCATTGAAAGAATCCATTGATCACCTCCTGAAAGGGATCCCAAAATGAAAATGGAAAGAAATATTGTAGCCAAATTCCAGAATTATCAGATAGAAGATAAGAAACAATCCAAATACCAAGGAGTCACAGTCAGGATTACACAGGATTTTGTAGCATCAACATTAAAGGATTGAAGGACGTAAAATATGATATTCCAGAGAGTAAAGGAGGATGAATTACCATGAAAAATCAACTACCCATCAAAATTGAGCATGCTCTTTCAGGGGAAAAGATGGATATTTAATTAAATAGGTGACTTTCAAATTTTCCTGATGAAAAAACTAGAGGTGAACAGAAAATTCAATCTCCAAATATAAATTTCAAGAGATACACATACAAAAGGTAAAACTAGAAAAGAAAAAGAATGTTCTTCAATAAGATTGAACTGATTAAATCCCTACATGAGAGAAAGATAGACATAACTCTTGAGAACTGTAATTTTTTTAGAGGGAGTATATTAGGCTGAAAGTATGTACATAAGTTGATTTGAAAGGGATAATATCAAAAAATTAGAATAATTTTTTTTAAAAAGGGGATTGTGCTGGGACAGGAGGAAGGGGCAGAATGGGGTAAATTACATCACATGAAGAGGTACAAAGGACCTATTATAGTAAAAGAAAAGAAGGGAATGGAATGAGAGTTGTTTAACTCTTACTTTCAGTAATTTGGCTAAAAGAAGGAATCATACATACACTCAGGTTTGGAAACTTGTCTTATCCTTCAGGCATTAGGAGGGAAATGGGAGGGGGGAAGATAGGAGGAGTTGTAAAAGAGAGAGAAGGAATGATGGGAAAAGGAAAAGACAAAAGGGGAAAGAAAAGAGAAGGGGATGAAAGAAGGGATATCAGATTGAGGGACGGTGGTATTCAGAAGCAAAACACTGGTCAGGGGGAATATAGGGTGAAAGGAGAAAGAAAAATACAAATGAAAGGGAGATATTATAGAATATGATAAAGAGTATATAATAAGGTGGCTAGGTGGCACAGTGGATAAAGCACCAGCCCTGGAGTCAGGAGTACCTGGGTTCAAATCTGGTCTCAAACTCTTAATTACCTAGCTGTGTGGCCTTGGGCAAGCCACTTAATCCCATTTTCCTTGCAAAAAAACTAAAAAAGAGTATACAATATAAATAAAATAATAGGAATAATATTAATTATAATATTAATAAACAATATTAATATAAATAACTATGTGAATGGAATGAACTTGCCCATTTCCATTTTAGGAAGCAGATAGCAGAATGGATTGAAAACCAGAATCCTATGATGTGTTGTTTATAAGAAACACATTTGAAGCAGAAAAATACTCACAGAGAAAATGTAAAAGGCTTGAGCAGATGATAATTTGCTTCATTGAAGTGAACAAAGTAGTAGTAGCAATCCTTATCAGACAAAGCAAAAGCAATAGATAACAAAGGAATAAGGAAGTAAACAATTTCTTGCTGAAAGGTACATAGATAATGAATCAAAATCACTACCAAACATATGTATACCAAGTGGTATAACATTCAGATTCTTAGAGGAGAAGCTTAATGAGTTACAGGAAAACACAGAGAGAAAAACTATACTAGTAGGTGACCTCAAGCTCCTTCTCTTAGAATTGGAAAACTCTAAGCACAAAATAAACAGGAAAAAAGTTAAGTATATGAATAGAATTTTAGAAAGATATGATAGAACTTTGAAGAAAAATGAATAGGACTAGAAAGGAATATGCATTCTTCTCTGTAGTACTTGGCACTTAAAAATTGACCTTTGTATAGTTCATTAAAACCTCACAATCAAATACTAAAAGGCAGGAATAATAAATACATCCTCTTCAAATAATGATGCAATAAAATCACATGTAATAAAGGATTGGGGTGTAAGGTATGTTAAAGGAAGACTAGTTTCTCTGGTGCAAGAACTGCTGAGCCCTTTACAGGGATGTTTTGCATGTTTGATGTCCAACTAAGCCTCCCAATTCTCATCTGTGACTCCAAGAAGCTACATCACACACAGAGGCCACACCTGGGTAAACCATTTCAACAGGTGGGCTAAATCAAGTTGAGGAAAACTGAGGGAGTCTCAAACTCATCGGTGAGTTGTGGGGAGGTGTCTATCCCCAAGCAGGTGAAGTCTTCTACTGGGGAAATGAGCAGATGAAAACACTTCATTCCAATTGTCATGAAGGCAGCTGAAGTAGGCTCTGTGGAGCACCTAAAGCTTGGTTAGACATCATAATTGTCAAGGTCATTCACTGCATCTACAGCCATCACCAGCTGACTTGAGTCTGTCTTGCCACTGGATTATGATGACTTTGGAAGAGAGTGAGGTTGATGACTTCATGCAACTCTATTTCACTTAAATCCAATTCATGCAAGCATCAAAAGACATCACTCATATTACTTTATCATTCCCCAAAATCCAGAGGCAACAGGCAAGTGATGAAGCAGCAGGTGCAGATACACTGAACATAGGAGGCCCAGGCCATTGGTTTCATTTCTCCACTGAAAGAAAGAATGGGATTTGGCAGACTCTGGGTGACTGAGAAGCCTTTAATAAGGACTGAACTGCTCAACTCCTGGTATGAAGAAGGGACTAGAAAAGGTGCTCTAAAATTTGTCTGTTTACACATGATCAACCTTAGTGGACTTGCTCATTCCATCAATTCAATAGTCAGAAACAATTTTAGAGTACCTACAAAGGATAATACCATCTGTATCCAGAGAAAGAACTGTGGAGTTTAAACAAAGATCAAAGTCTATTATCTTCACTTTAATAAAAGAGTTGTCTTATATGCGTCATAATTTTGCTATCCAATATTTTATTTTCTCCTCAAGGATATGATTTCTTTCTCAACACATTCAATTTCAATCAATGCACAGCATGGAAACAGTGTAAAGATTATCAGACTGCCTTCTATGAGGAGATGGGGGAGGGAAGGAAGGGTAGGAGAAAATTGTAAAATTCAAAACCTTACAAAAATGATAGGTAGAAACTATTATTGTATATAATTGGAAAACAAATAAAATATTAATACAAAAATTGTCTGCTTACCTAACCCTAGCCTGATTACCTCAACAGGTGGGGATCCCACAGTATGGTCGATACAAAAAAAATCTAAAAGAATTTCTTCAAAGAAACTTTCACTAATCATCAGTGCATGGAACTTGGCATACTCATAGTCAACACTAGATTGAATAGACCTGAGAGACTAACAGCTCTTGTTGCTAGATAACTCAGCAGGCATCACATCCAAATAGCAACTCTGAGTGAAACAAGCCTGGGAAATGAAGACCAGCTTACTGAAGTTAGAGCTGGATACTCATTTTTCTTGAGTGGTTGCTATGAATGGGAGGGCTATGAAGCTGGGGTAGATTTTGAAATCAAAACTAAATTATTCAACAAGCTTGAGTGCCTACAAAAAGGAGTGAATGTCAGGCTCATGACAATGAGATTATCACTTTCAGGAAAATAACTTGTCACCATCAACAGTGCCTATGCTCTCACCATGACTAAACCTGATGATGTTAAAAAGTAAAATTATGCAGACCTGGAGATCCTTATTATCAATGTACCAAAAGAGGATAAACTCATAATTCTGGATGACTTTAATACAAGAGTAGGTTCAGATAACCAGACATGGTAGTGAGACCATGGGAAGAATAGAGTTGGAAACAACAACAGCAATGGTCAACTATTACTGAAGACTTGTGCATTTTTTTTGACTTTCTCATAACAAACATTGTCTTCCATTTACTTAAATGCAATAAAATTACCTGGATGTACCCTCATAGTAAGCACTGGCATATAATAAACTATGTGATTGAAGGAGAAGAGACAGATAGGATGTGAGAGTGACAAAAGCAATGTGTGGTGCACAGTGCTGGACTGATCACAGCCTCATCATCTCCAAGCTAAATATTCACATATTCACATTCAACCAAAGCAGTTGATACATGATAACTAGAGGAATTAATGTCAAGAGATTAGTGTCTCTAAACAGGAACAGTTTGTTGCTAACTTGGAGGAAAACTGAGCCAACAAACAGTTGGCAATATACAAAAAATGGGCAGACAAAATGGAGCAGACAAAGAATGGGCAATTTTCAGAGATCTGGTGACACAGTACTACATTTGCTCATCTGGGTCAGAACACTCACAAACATCAAGACTGATGTTTGAAGAAAATGATATGGAAATACATGAGTTGCAAAATGAAAAACAAGAACTCCACAGGGTTTACCAGAAGAATTATTCATTAATTTCTGTGAAGGCAACATTTAATTCCATCAAAAATATAGTACAAAGACAACTTAGAGAGGTGCAAAACTATTGGCTCAGTAAGATGGCAGATAAAATTCAGTTTTATTCAGATAGTAACAAACCAAAGTTCTTTTTATGATGCCCCAAAAGCTATTTATGTACCAAAGACCTGTGGTGCATCTCAACTACTCAGTGTTGATGGATCCACATTGATTAATAGTAGGCACATGATCCTAGAGAGATGGACTGAACAGTTCCATAATGTTCTTAATGGGAGAATCTTCAATCAGTGCAGAAGACCATTTACCTTAAGTTGAAGTCAATCAGTCCCTAGCTGAAGTTTCAACTGAAGAAGAGGTTTTGAATGCCATTTATCCTTTCAAGGGGCAAAGCATCTGGAGAAGTCTATTGCTCATTCAAAAAACTGATTGAAATTTTCTAGGTTATTTGGCATGAAGAGGTTATCCCCCGGGAATTCAAGGATACCTCCATCATCCATCTCTATAAAGGTAAAGGGAATATATTGCAGATCACATTCTTGCTAGAGTCCTTTTCAATAGACTGATCCTTCACCTGTAAGATGGTCACCTCCCTAGGAGCCACTTCAGGAAGTGATTCCAGTGACTGCAGGAAGGATTGAGGAACAGTCAATATGGTGTTTGCTGCCTGACAACTCCAAGATAAAATCTAGGAACAGAACAAAGGTTTGTGTACAATGTGACCAAAGCCTTTATTACCATCAGTCATGAGGGTTTATGATCTAAAGGTTTACAGAGCCTTTGTGCTGACCTCATTGCAGTATGCCTGTGAAACCAGTTCCATGCTATAGTTGAACATACTGTAATTTGTCTCAAACATAGTGATATCATTTTGATCTTCTTCAATAACAAAGGTCAAGAACCAACAGCCAACCAATACATCTGTTCTCATTACACATGTATTAAGTAGAACTCTAAAATACATCACAAAATTTTGTATAATTTTTACCTCAAAATCTAAAAATCTCATGATCTGTGGGGAACTCTTGTCCTTTCGATCCTTTAATTTTCTACTATTGTATACAACAAAGCTTACCATCTGAGGAAGCTGATTCAAGCCAATGACTATTATTATTCATTTATGTACCTCTGAATTTGGGTCAGTATTACAGTGGATGTTTCATAAGGGAAAGAAAGGCTTTTGTCTCCTTCATTGCAAATATTTTAGAATATTCTCTTGATTAGTACATTGGTATTCATTCATTGTAACAGAGTAGGAGTAATGAATTTTGCATACCTAAATAATTTTTTACCATGCTTACTCCAACCTTCAAAAGTCTTTTCTCTAAATTTCTCTTCCTTTGCTCTCTGAAATCTGGATCTCAATAGTTAACAATTCTTGGGCCTAGAAACCTTTCTCTCCAAATAACAATTTGATCACTCCCTCTCTTATCAGCTTGGTCTTCACTCCATAGACAATAGGGTTCATTGTGGGAGGTAGGAGCAAGTAGAGATTGGCCACAATGATGTGAATGTGGTGGGGAATAGTGTGTCCCCCAAAGCGATGGGTGAAGATAGTGAATAAAGCTGGAACATAGGTAATAACTATAGCACAAACATGAGCTGTGCATGTGCTAAAGGCTTTGTGCCGGGCATCTGCAGAGGAAAGGCTCATCACAGCCCGGAGAATCATAGTATAAGACACAGAGATGCAGCACATATCAAATACACCTATTAGCAGAGCAACCATCAGACCATAGATTGCATTGATTCTGACATTCCCACAGGAGACCTTAGCTACTGACATGTGATCACAATAGGTGTGAGGGATGATGTTTCCTTGGCAGTAAGGTAACCTTTTGGAGAGGAATGTGAAAGGCATGATGAGCATTACACCCCGCAGGAAGGTGATAAACCCAGCCTTGGCAATAACAGAATTGGTAAGGATGGTAGTATAGCGTAGAGGATAGCAAATGGCCACATAGCGGTCCAGGGCCATGAGCATGAGTACACCAGATTCCATCCCAGTCAACATATGAACAAAGAACATCTGGAACAGGCAAGCATTAAAGGAGATCTCCTTAAGGTTGAACCAGAAAATACAGAGCATATTGGGTATAGTCGTGGAGCAAAGGGTAACATCAGTGATAGCAAGTAGAGCCAAAAAGTAATACATAGGCCGGTGCAAGGATTCCTCATGATGAATTAAATAAAGGAGTCCACAATTCCCCAAAACTGCAATGAGGTACATGAAGAAGAATGGGAGGGAGATCCATACATGAGATGCTTCCATCCCAGGAACTCCATTCAGAATGAAAAATGCAGGAGTCAAGCTGGAGCTATTGGAGTTGAACATGATGGGCAAGAGGAGAGCATGTTATATTCTTCAGTGGTGGCTATTGCCTGCTCAGAAAGAGAATGGATGAATTAGTGTTGCAGGGAAATCAACTATGGATGATTGTAATGGACAAGAATGGAAAACTCTCACAATTCTTTTCAATCAGATTATTTGTCAAGAATCACATTCAGACAATTGGGGAATTCAGATTAATTTTTGTTGCAATTTGACAAAACTCAAATCCTTTGGTGATTCAACCTTTCTTTGTGCCATTTGGATGTATCATCTTTATCAATAAGTCTCCCTTGATCAAGCACTGAATAAAATCCAAGGCATTGCTCAATTCAATCCATTTATATCTCCGATCTCCAGTCTAAACTAAATTATCTTACCTTCTAGTTGCCAGATTGATAACAAGCCATCTTCCTGCTTGGGCAAAGTAATATGAAGTTCACACAAATAAAAATAATATATATATATATATATATATATATATATATATATGTATGTATATACACACACACACACACACACATATTTATTTGAGTGGAGAATAGATTCCATACTCTATCATATCTATGGGGCAACACCATGAGCTCTCTCTGAACTAATTATTGGAGTCATCTGTGAAGTAAAGGGAGATACATTAGATTTGTGTGGACTTAGGGAAGCATGTAAATTCTCCGGATAGCACTTTCCTTATCTTGTAAAATGATGAGGTTAGATGACTTCTAAGTCCCTTATAGCTCTAAATCTATATTCTCAATTGTGATTCAAAGAGTTTGATCTACAATGGTTGGAATAAAAAAAATCATGAATTGAAAGAAATACTTTCAATAAATAAGTACAAGAAAGACTAAACTCAAAACTCTTATTGATAAATATTCCATTATCTTCCATTTTTTTAGAGTTTTTCTATCAATTGTCTATATTCCATCAAAATGGAATTTTGTGTCATTTGCTGGAAGATACAAATTTTATATATTAATAGCCTCTGGTTTTCATGTTTTACATTTAATAATTTTTCATGTTAGTAAGAACATTCACATGAATATAAGAAGGGAAAAACTTATGCCTTTTCCCTATGATTCTACCTAGATTCAAAGAAAGAATATAAATGACATTTGGAGAGTTCTGTTTACTTCTTAAGACTAAGAAAGGAGAGATTTAGTATAAGGGTAAATGTGACAAGAAATTAATTTTATGGTTATTTTTTTCCATGTTCAAAAAAGCATATAGGGGAATGATAGCTATTATTAAATTATAGTATCACATATAGAGGTCATATAGATCAACTGTTAGAACCTGGTCATATAATTCCAATAGTTTGTTTTTTTTCTGTTCTATTACATACATACATACATACATAAGCACACATACACAGATATATCTCTCAGACATAACCAGATCTCCTAATTGTTTCACTTGCAAGATCCACTTTAAAAATCACTTTTTGTTATAATCTCCTATCTTTCCATTCATGTCATCAAATCAAATAAGGCTAATAATAGACAAATAAGCAATTCTGCAAGGTGTTGAACTTTAAAAAAAAGAGTTTATGGGGAGGCTAGGTGGCGCAGTGCATAGAGCACCGGCCCTGGAGTCAGGAGGACCTGAGTTCAAATCTGGCCTCAGACACTTAATAATTAGCTGTGTGGCCTTGGGCAAGCCACTTAACCCCACTACCTTACAAAAAAACCTTAAAAAAGAGTTTATATGCTATCATGAAAGTCTCTATATACAACTAGAAGTATATTCAGGGGCAGTTATATGGCACAGTGGATAGAGCATTGGCCCTGGAGTCAGGAGGACCTGAGTTCAAATATGACCTCAGATACTTAATAACTGCCTAGCTGTGTGACTGTGGGCAAGTCACTTAATCCCATTGCCTTAAATAAAAAATAAAATAGAAGTATATTCAATTTAAGTATAAATATAATACAATATGATTTGAAGAAGTCAGAAGTAGCTGGGAAGATTAAGAAAGACCTCACATAGATGTTTACTGAACTGAGTTTTAAAAGAAAGTAGGGATTCTAGGGGGTAACTATGTGGTACAGTGAATAGAGCACCAGTCCTAGAGTCAGGAAGACCTGAGTTCAAATACAGCCTCAGACATTTAACAATTACCTAGCTGTGTGACCTTGGACAACTCACTTAACCCCATTACTTTGCCAAGAAAAAGTAAGGATTCTGAGAGGCATAGGAGAGATGTAGTGGATAGCTACATGCAACTATGAGATAATAAAGTATGAGAAAAGTGAAAAGGAGGGATTCAGGAAAAATATTATGAGAAATTTTAGGAAGAAAAGAACACTTTTATCTGGAAGTACAAAAAAGAATTCAAAAGGAGATGTCTTTTGAGCTAGACTTCACAGGATGGAAAGGGATCCATCTGATAGAAATGTAGAAGAGTCCAGGTTTAGTGGACAACTTGAATAAAGACACAACAATTATACAGGACAGGATGAGAGCAGAGAATAGAGTAGTTTGCCTGAAACAGGGAATATACAAAGGGATTCCAAATTAGGCTAGTCGGCTTGGTAGAAGAAAATTGTGGTGGACCTTCAATTCTAGGATTACTACTTATGCATTGCATAGTAAACAATATTCAGCCACTGTTTTCTTTCCTTTGAGGAGAGAAACTTGGTCATAGCAGTTCATTTTTGAAGATTATACGGGCAGCAGTGTATATAATAAAATCAGTCAATGAGATCACTGAGGAACCTATTAAAATCATCAAAGACAAAATAGATAAAGTATTGAATTAAAGTTCTTGTTGAGTTGTTTTGGTTCACTCCTTGTGATCCCATTTGGGGTCTTCTTGGCAAGGATATTGGAGTAGTTTGTCTTTTCTTTCTCCTGATCATTTCACAGATGAGGAAACTGAAACAAACAAGGATGAGTTACTTGCCCAGGGTCCCATAACTAATACATGTGTTAGGCCAGATTTAAACTCAGATATTCCTGACTCCAGGTCCAGCACTCTATCCATTGAACCACCTTGCTGTCATAGTAGAAGCAACAACTACCCTCTCATTGGCACATAAAATGGGATGTTTTTAATTCTAGATTTTTAATCCTCCTTGACTTGTTTGATTATTTTGACACCTGACTAAACCCTTCTTTTCTTATCCATGTTTCTTTTTAGAATCACTACATTCTAATCTCTCTGTTCACTTTCTTTATCTCCTCTGATGGTTTTTAGTTTTCTTCCCAGGTATGTAGTGATGATTAATGTTTTTTTGAGGAAAGATATTGAGACAGATAATTATCAAGCAGTCTTTAACATGATAGATATCCCTTGTCTTCCTAAGGTATGTATTAAGTATAAAAGAGAACTATCATAAATTGTATACTGTGAGGTAAATTTTTATTATTATTACAAAAATCATTAATCTAAACCTAAAAGAAATAAAAAAGAGGCATGCTTCATATGCACAAAACTATATTATTGTACTGTTTGTGGTCTCAAAGAATTTGAAGGTGAACTTCTGTTTATGGGAATTGCTCAGTAAATTGTGGATTATTAATATAATGAGAAATCCTGTGTCAAAAGAAATGATATATATGAAAACCTATATAAACTTGGGGAAGTTTATATAACCTAATGGAAAGAGGAAAGTAGAACAAGGAAAATATTCTATCCAATGAAAATAATAATGAAACAACTTTGAAAGCTATCAGAATTCTGATCAGTTCAGGGACTGTTATTAACTTCAGATGACTATTACTAAAACAAACCATAGTGAGAGAAAGTATCCTTTGATAAATATGGCTAAGATGTTGGTTTGGCTTCTTCTACTTATTTGCACTTCTTTATAATAAGAGAATATTTGAGTGAAGGGTGACACATTGAGTTCTGTATTCAGTTAAGTTAGGAGTTTAAGTTTAAAATGATTTTCAATACTTAATGATTTTTTTTCATTTAACACTGGACTCAATTACACACTTAATTAGAGTTGCCCATTGCTATGTATGTTCAAGTATTGTGAGAATGTGACTCATTTTTATTTATGCAGTTGCATCTCTTTGCCTTTACATAACTTACAATGTACCAAATAAAGGAGTTAGCAGGAAAAAAAAGTCAAAGTGACACAGCTAAGAAGAGGAGGAGTAACCAAAGAAAAAAATATTCTTATAAAAATAAAAAACTGGATTCATTAAAACAAGATGGTAAAAACTTTTAACTACTAAAGAACTAATAAAATAACTAATTATGAACTGATTTTGGAGGATGAAATGATGGGAACAATCCAAGAAAAGAAATGTTCTATATTAGAATTTGTGATACTGAAGATGAAGCATGTATAACAATTCCAAAAGTTCGCAAAAAAAAATTGATAAGGATCCACGGTCTATAATTTTGCATGTCAAATTATTTCAAGAATGATGGGAATCTTCTAAGAAATAAGTTCTAAAAAGAAACCAAGTTCTTAAAAATCAGAAAAATAGTACATTTAATAGGAAAGAAAAGAAGCAGTTTTCTAAAGAGAACAATGTGAATATTCATAAAACTTTGACTAATTTAAATGAGAGTAGGTAGCTATATAGAAGACAAAAACAAGGACAGGTAATGTGGTCTGAATCCAAAAGACTGGCAAGGTCCTGTAGAGAATAGAGTTAGGAACACTGGAGATAAAAGATAAAATAAGGCTAGAAGTGGAAACAAATGATGACTACAGTAAGAAGATTAACAGCTATACTTAAAACAACTGGAAAATCAAAGCAGCATAGGAAGGTTAACAGGATAAAAAGAAAGGTGAGAAGGAACTCATTTTTTTAACCTTTTCTCTTTAAAATTGTCACCAAAATTGAATAAAATAAAAAAATGAGTAACAGAAAGTGGAAGCCCTAAAGTGAGTGAAACCATGGAAAGAGATTACCCTGGCTGCTTTCTATAAATTTTTCATCAATTTTCAATGTATTCTTCATATAAGATACTGAAAAAGACTGTTATTCACTAATCCATTTTCAGAGGGTTTGCTGATGTGATTTCAATAATCTTTTAAAGATAATATAAAATGGACAGAAATTATATCCTCTGCCTTAACATCGTGACTTCATTTTTTACAGTATTCTAGAAGATATTTTTAAAGGATACCTTGGAAGTATTTAAGAATAGGAAATAATGATCAAGACCATCAAGAAATCATGTTGTAAAGACTGACAGAGTGCTTTCTGTGGGGGGAAGCAAGATTGGGGGGAAATTGTAAAACTCAAATAATATCTTTAATAAAAATAAATTTAAAAAAAAGAAATCATGTTGTACTAAGATCCTTACCTTTTTTATTTGGTTGCTGGAATTATTGATCAGAATAATTCCAAAGATAAAATAAACCCAAATTACAATGTTTTATAGACTTTTACATTTTACAAAGTTTCTTTGATTAGACTAGTGGAACACCTGAAGAGAATTAAGTTAGATGATCATTTATGTTAGTGGACTGAAAGCTGGTTGAATATATGTAAGTAAAGAGTAATTATTGATGATTTTCTGCCCCCTAAAAAGAAGGTCAGAAGTGAAGTCCAGCAGAAAAATTTCCTTTTTTTCCTTGATACTTTAGACTTTATCACAGAATTATATAAAGAGAAAGAATTTATCAACTAGGTTGTTATAAAAATAAAAGAGATAGACATCGCCTTGAGTGAGTCAGCATGCAAATACATTTCAGAAAAATGAACTGAACCTAAGATGAAACTTGAGAGTCTTATAATGGGGTTGTAAAAAATATTTTCTCAATACAATTTAATACTCTTTTGCTACCACCACCATCAAAAATAATGTCTGTTCTGTGCAAAGCAAAATCCAATCATTGTATACTCAGGCTGCATTGACAGAAACATATGATCACAGATCTACAATGACAATAAAGCTCAGAGTCCTATCTCATTCTAACAGGTTAGAAAATTTCAACCCAGAGAGTTTTGGTGAAGTAACCAAAGTTACACAAATATATTAATTTTATTATAGTAGATGTCTTTGCATGGTAAACACTACTTTTATAATACTGGATATAATTATCCCAAGCTTGATAATTTGAATTCACTAGGTGGAATTAGGTACTTTCTTGTAAATGTCTAAGTCACATTGATTGTTACAGTGATTTTCAGATTCCTGAAAGGTTAATTGACAAAATCATGACAAAATCAAAAAAGGCACTTGGGCAATCACTTTCTATGCTTTTGCTCACTTATGGGTTTTAACTGCCTATTACTCATTTTTATTCAATCCTTATCCATTCTGAAAAGGTTGTCATATCTTAACCTCCATTAACTTTTAATTTCTATGAATCACAGAATTGAAAAATAAGTCCATCTCAAGGTTAGAAGAGATGTATATATAAATAAGAATCTCAATTAAAGGTCATTGATTTTTTATGTGTTATTGTTGTTAAGTCAGGTCTATCTCTTCATGACCCCATTTTCTTGGTTAAAAAATACTGCAATGGTTTTCCATTTCCTTCTCCAGCTCATTTTATAAATGAGGAAATTGAGGAAAAGAAGGTTAATAGTTCCAGCTAGTAAGTGTCTGCAATCACATTTGAATTTCAGTCTGACTCCAGAACTAGTTCTCTTTCCACCAGGCAATCTAGCTGCCTGGTCATTCTTTACTGGAAAAACTCAAATGAATGAGTGACTACCTACACAGAATATTCATTACTCTTTGGGAAAATTCTAATTCTTATGAACTTTCTATTATATGAAGCCCAAGACTATCTTCCTGCAACTATAACCCACAAGTTCTGCCCTCTAGAGCCAGGCAAAAGAAATCTATTTGCTCTTCAATATGTAAGTCATTCAAGTACTTACAGATGGAACTTACCCCAGAGTCGACAAAAACCAAATCTCTGTGCATGACTGAGAAGTTACCAAACAAAAACTTGGAGAGCTTGTAATGTCTAGAGCTCAGATTGGGGTCACTGCCTCATATCCTTCTTGTTCAGATTCCTTGGGGATTGTTCTTACAGAATGACCTCAGGTGCATGTGCCTATAGGACTCAATGCCTCAGAAGACTTTAGAGCTGCTGAGATTTAATCTATATTTAGAATTTATCTAAGTACATTTTTAACATTTTCACCTTTTTCTTTTGAGCAAGTGAAAATAGAGTCTCATACCTAGAGAATAGGAACATTTTTAGATTTGGAAGACTAATTCAACACAGAATAAGAATTACATATAGAATAAGAGTCCTGAAAATTGCTTTTGGAGCTTCCACATGTCATTGTTGACTTATATTTAGTATGAATTCCCCAAAAAACACCAAGATGATTCTTATCATTTGATGAGTAATGATCACCTAGTCTTTGCTTGGAGATTCCTCATCAGAGGACACATGGTATTTCTTGAAGTAACCATTCTTCTTTTCTATGCCTTGAAATGTTATCCAAAATGCAGCTAGATGTCATAGTAGATAGAATACTAGACTGGTCTGGATGACAGAGTTCAAATCTGGTCTCAGGCACTAGGACTGAGATCTTGGGCTATTCACTCAACATCTATTTGACTCAGTTTCATCAATTGAAAAATAGGAGATAATAGAATCTACCTTACAAGGCTATTATGAGAATTAAATGAGACATCATTTGTAAAGCATTTTCCTTAATTCCTAGCACAGAATAAATACTTGTTTCTTTCATTCCTTCTGCAATTGTTCACTTTCTTTGAAGACTAAATTTTGACTTTACAATGTCCACTCATTATTTCTAATTCTGACTCCAAAGCCAAACAGAACAAATCTTATCATTTTTTGTTACAATTTATGAAATACTTGAAGACACCTATTTTCCCCTACTACTATCCTCAGTCATCTTTTCTCCAATCTAACTGCCAGTTCATTCAATTAATACTTATAATTCCTGCATCAGTTCCTTCCCCATGTTAGTGGCTTTTTCACTATCTATATTGCTTTGCACTTGATGTTGCCCAGTTTATAGAATTCTTTTCTGAAAATTTGGAGACCAGAACTGTAGACAATTTTCAAGATATAGGTTGATGAGTGCAAAGTATCTTCTATCTGTTACCCCACCCCATCACAACCCCAGTCTAGAAAAGTCAATTTATCTTAATGAAGTCTAACAGCACTGGCTTTTGGAGTTGCTGTATGCCATTGCTGACTCACACTATACATGCACAAAAACCCCCCAAATTTTTCAGATAAATCACTATATAATTATTTTTATTCCATATCTACTGTTTATTTCAATGATTTTCTTCAAATCATTTTAAAGAATTTATATTTTTACTTTGAAATATCTAATAGTCTGTAATCTCTCTCATGAATGACTCTCTCATGAATAAGATTACATACACTAGTGATAATGATAGCTGGCACTATCATCAAAGTATTATCAAAGGATTTGTGACCATTTAAATGTATATGTACATATATTTAAATATATGTGGATATATATATCAATATGCATATAGAACAGTTGCTGTTCAGTTGGTTGAGTTGTGAACAATTCTAAGTGCCTTCATTTGGGGATCATTCCAGGCATGAAGGAGAATCAGTGAAAGCTGACTGATAATGTATCTTTTTTGAGGAACAGGAAACAGATTAGTATTATTGGAGCAAAGAACATGTGAAGGGTATAAGATGTAATAATACTGTAAAGGTCTGACAAGGGGTAGGATATGGTAGGAAAAGCTTCAATTACCAAACATAGGATTTTATATTAGATTCTGGATAGATAATTGATTAGGGAGTTGACATGGTAAAACCTGTGTGGCTGCATGGGGAAATGTATTGAAATGGGGAAAGACGTGTAGCAGATTACCAAATCCGGTCTCAAACATTTAATAATTACCTAGCCTGTGTGGCCTTGGGCAAGCCACTTAACTCCATTTGCCTTGCAAAAAAAAAATAAAATAAATGTAGACAACATTAAATACATGGAAATCTACCTCACAAGACAAACCCAGTAACTGTATGAACACAATTATGAAGCTCTCCTCACCCAAATAAAGTCAGATCTAAATAACTGAAAAAATGGCAAGTGCTCATGGATAGGTTGAGCTAATATAATAATAACAATTCTACCTATATTAAATTACTTATTCAGTGCCTTACCAATCAAACTACCAACTAACTACTTTACCGAGCTAGAAAAAAATAGTAACAAAATTCATCTAGAGCACCAAAAGTGCAAGAATAGCAAGGAAACTGATGGAGGGAAAAATATAAAGGAAGGTGGCCTAGCTCTATTAGATCTAAAGCTATACAATAAAGTGGCAGTCATCAAAAGTGCCTAGTATTGGTTAAGATATAGAGTAATGGATCAGTGGATTAGGATTGAATCAACAGAAACTGCAGTAAATGACTACAGCAATCTACTATTTGACAAACCCAAAGACACCAGCCTCTGGGAAAAGAACTCACTATTTGACAAAAATTGTTGGGAAAACTGGAAAATAGTATGACAGAAACTAGGCATAGATCCACATCTTATACCTGATACAAAAATAAGGTCAAAATGGGTACAAGATTTAGACCTAAAGGACAATACCATAGATAAATTAATAGATCATGAAATACTCTATCAGACCTATTGAAAGGGGAAATAAGAAATAGAGCAAATTATAAACTGAAAATGAATGATTTTGACAATATTAAATTAAAAAGGTTTTGCACTAATAAAATCAATGCTGCCAAAATTACAAGAAAAAGCAGAAAGCTGGGAAACAATCTTCACAATCAAGAGTTCGGAGAAAAGTCTTATTTCCAAAGTATATAGAGAATTGCATCAAATTTATAAGATCACAAGTCATTCCCCAATTGATAAATGGTCAAAGGATATGAACAGTTTTCAAATGAGGAAATTTAAGCTATATATAATCATATGAAAAAATGCTCCAAATCACTATTGATTAGAGAAATGCAACAAGGAGATATTATGTTACACCTATTAGATTAGCCCAGATGAGTAAAAGGGAAAATGATCAATGTTGGAGAGTTTGTGGGAGGATTGGGACATTGATACATTGCTAGTGGAATTGTGCATGGATCCAACCTTTCTGGAGAGCAATATGCAACTATGCCCGAAGAATAAAGCTGTTCATATCCTTTGACCCAGCAATTCCAATTCTAGGACTTTTTCCATAAGCAATTGTAAAAAAATGGGGAAAGTCCTACATATTGCAAAATATTCATAGTAGCTCTTTTTTGTAGTGGCAAAGAATTAGAAATTGAGGGGATGCCCTTCAATTGGTGAATGGCTAAACAAGTTATGTAATATGAATACTATGGAATATTATCATTCTATAAGAAATCATAAATGGTCAGACTCTAGAGAAACATGTAATGACTTATGGGATCTGATGCTGTGCGAGAGGAGTAGAGCCAAGAGAACAATGATACACATCAATATTATTAGGAGATGAATAACCTTGATAAAAGTAATTTCTCTCACCAGTCTAGAGATCTAGGACAACCATATTTGACTGGTTATGGATTATATTATCCTGAACTAAAGGAAGAAAAACAAAACAAAACACACAGGGAAAAAAAACAACCCTTCTGAATCTGATGAACACTTAATAAAAATTATTTCTTATGTATCTCTTTCCCTTAATCCTAATTCCTCATGTTGAAAATTACTAATTTGAAAATATGTTTAACAAAATATGTATATAAAATGCTAACCTGACTATTCCCTGCTGAGGGAGGAAGGTGGAAAGGGAGAGTGGGGGGAAATTTTGTAACTTGGAAATATGCCTGTACACATGGATGAAAATTAATTAATTAATTAATTTAAAATAAAAGTTTAGGGGCATCTAGGTGGCTCAGTGGATAGAGCACCAGCCCTGGAGTCAGGAGGATCTAAGTTCAAATTTGGCCTCAGACACTTGATAATTGCCTAGCTGTGTGACCTCAGGCAAGTCACTTGACCCCTTTGCCTTAAATAAATAAAATTAAAAAATAAAGAGTTTATGTAAATGAAAGATAGTGTTATGAGGTCATGAGCTGCATAAGTCTTTAATAGCAGGTAACAATTGCTGCTTCTGTTTCCAACTCCATTCCTCCCAAGAATTATCTGCCATGTCTGATAGTCCTGGCCTACTCTAGCCTTAAATTCAACAAGAAATATGAGTTTGTTCTCTTTTGCTACATTGACAAAGGAATCTATGCCTTCATAAAATTTTTATTAGCAATAGATGATGGCATAGCATTTTCCTATAAGTGGCAATCTCATTATCGTGAGACAGTCATTCATTCCATTTGGTAGGAGTTCAAGCTTGTTGACTAGATATGTTTTGATTGCAAAACCTTCCCCAGATTCATGGTGCTCCTCTTCACTGTGGCTACTCCAAAAACCATGTATCCAGTTCTAACTTTAGTATGCGGGCCTTCATTTGTCAGCCTTTTCTCACTCAGGGCTACTATTTGAATACTTGTTGAGGTCTCTTACAAAAAGAGCTGTTCATCTTTAGATCTTGTTGCCTATGACTGTGGGCACATACCATAACTGATTGTTAGTAGAATCTTCTCTGAAGAAATTTTTGCGTAATTTTTATGTTTCAACTGAAGGATGGGGTCCCCACCTGCTGCAGTCATCAGGTCTGAGTTGTACATGCAGACAATTTTGTGGTTACTTTTTCTAGCCTCTTCCTCACACCAAGAGATGAGCAGTGTGATTCCCAAAAGGGCTGCCCAGTCACCCAGGGGGCTGCCAAATCCCATTGCTACTTTCAGTGGGGAAATGAACCTATGACCTGTGCCACCTGTGCGAAGGTGTGTGACTACAGCTACCAATGCATCTTCTCCTGCTGCTTTATCACTTGTCTATAGTCACAGGACTTTGAGATAGGAATAGTAATGTGGAATAGGTGATGACTTTTGATTCATGCCTAAATTGGATTTAAGTGAGGCAGACTAACACAGAGTCATCAGTCTCACTCTCTCCCCAAATGATCATGGTCCAGTGGCAAGACAGAGTCAAGACAACTAGTATTGACTTTAGATGCAGTGGATAACCTTAAATTCCTCAATGCCTAACCACGTTCTATGCCTTCCTCGGTATGTACTTCAGCTGGCTTCATGGCCATTGGAACAAAGTGTTCTTATCTGCCCATTCCACCAGTGGAAGACATCCCATGCTTGGGTTAGATGCCCAGCCAACTCACTGATGAGTTTGAAACACCTTCAGTTACCCTCTACCCAGTTTAGGTCACCTGCTGAAATGGTTTACTGAAGTGTGACTGCTGTGAATGCTATAGCTTCTTGGAGCCACAGATAAGAATTAGGTGGCTCAGGTGGACATCAAAGGTGGAAAGCAGCCTTGAAAAGGTCTTGGCAGCCCTCACACCAAAGGTACTAATATTGCTTGAACATAACCTATACCCCAGGAACGTACTAATAAAGGACAGGCAGAACCTGACCATACCCTTTGTACATGTGAATCGATACTTTTAAAAAAATATTTCATTGCAATATGGAAGGATACATAAAGAGGAGGAGGGGAGCATTAGGGATTAATGATTCATTAGGGTCAAATCAAGGGTTAGTAATGAAGAGAAGGTGATCTTTGTTCTTTCAACAGGAGAAGAATCTGTAAGGCATGCCTGAAAAGGCAGAAAAAAAGAAAGAAAAAAAGAAAATTTCCACTAATAAATGCTCCTATGGATGAAGAAAGTTGGTCAGTGAAGGGAAATGAGGACCATATACAAAATGAGACCTAGGGAATTTAATGCTTATTAAATCTATTTTTCCTACATAGGGTGAAATTTGGATGGTAACTGGTACCTGGAAGAGTAGAAGAGTATGGACACAGGAAAGAGATTTCCAGGGAAAAGGAGGAAAAACAAGAGAAGTTATAGAACACTGATGGGTTGCATACTTAAGAGACTTAGATGGAAAAGTATCCTACCATGAGTGAGTGTTCTCTGCAATAATTGGCATGAATTTATGCCCACAAAGGAATTAGCCATTCCTTGTGACTATTTCTGTTTACTGGGACTATAAAATACTGAGGTCAGGAACACTATAGACACAGGGGATTCTCATTATGCAATTTTTTTTTACCCTCAGGGAGGAAATGGGGGAAAGAAAGCATTTTCCCCCTCAATATAAACCCTTTCCCTTTTGTACAGGAAAATTACAGAGAAATCAGAGAGGTGGGAACTATAGAATCTTTTCCCTGAGAAAGAAATACTCATTCTCAAGGAAGTTGGTGAGTATATTTTTAATAGTTTTCAGCAATTTAAGAGACCTCGGATTATGAAAAATAGTAACTTTAAAGAAAATAAAAAGAGAAAAAGACAAGTAACTAAATTGAGAAACTAAGTGGTCATATCCAGAAAGGAGAGACAAGGAGCCACCCAGAATGAGGATGCTTATTAATATTTGTCTTATTATTGAGTATATCATTGAGAAAATCTAGAGGTATATATCTAGTTAATAAATGAGGAATCAGGCAGAGAAAGAGAAGAACATCCATGGAGGCTTTTGAGGTAGAATAAAGCCTTGGAAATTCTGTATAATTAAGGATATAGTGAATGACTATATATATGGAATTAAGAATATGTCCTGTGTGGGGGAGAGGAACCTCTGCTGATGGGAAGACTGAAAATATAAGTTAATGTAAGAATATAAATATAAATCTTTTCCCCCCAGGCCCACACAGTGTATGTCTCTTTCAAATACTTTCATGTTTACCAGTTGCAACTTGATTCAGGAAGGGGCTAATGCTAATCACCTAAAATTTTCTAGATATTCTAAGATACTGTACATTGGCTGTAGAGAGGAGATTATCCAGATTAGTCTTACTTCTGTCAATCTTACCTAGAAAAGGGCTAAGAATAAGGATAAAAGGAAATGCTAAAATAATGCTCCTCTTTGGTTATAGGAAAAATAAAAGGATCCAGGTTTATGCTTCAGATGTATTGCTGCCCATTCAAAAGAAAAAGGTAATGAGGCCACCTTTTCTTATTACCTGGAGAAAATTACATATACTATTAATCTAATATGGGTGTTCAGAGGAAGCAAAGAACTCAACAGAGAGAGACTTTCTGTGAACTGACCAATTCCTTCTGCAATGAATGATCTTAATGTTTTCATACTGCCTTTTTGGAAAACTCCTTTCTCTCAGGAGACTCTAATTAGAGATGACTACAAAGGGAGAGAGAGTGACTGAATTCTGCTTTATAATCCTAATGAGCCCCTCACAGTTAGTAATGCCTTCTGTATGGCCCAGATTTGGAATGTCAGGATCCAATATGACTATAAAACTAAAATAAATACCTATTTATATATTGCTCTCTATTCTCTACTAAGTGATTCAGATCTTGTGGAGACTGGTGTCAAAAATTCCTTTTTCCCCTGTTGAAGAAAATGAAATCCTTTCCAGCTAAACCAGCTTTAAATTGCCCCAGTTGGACAGGATTCTGCAAAGTGGTATTTGAAGGGAGAAACTGCAGAAAAAGTATTAGGAAGAGAACAGAATCCTCCTGTTTATGACTTAAATATTTCCTGGACTATGAAAAAGTAGCTGTTGGCAAAATATTTAAAAGACACATTCCCCAAGGATGTCTTCATTCAAGGCTTAGTAGGATAGTACCTTTACTCTTCTAGATTGTAGAGAAGAGAAACAGACTGGAAAGAAAAAAATTGAAAGCAACCAAAGTTTAAATATTGGCCAAGTTTCATCTTGGTTTGTAAGCTGTCTAAGGAGCCTTCCTCCAATCCATGAGAATACTGAGTTGTATTTTTTTAATCCAAACTAAAAGGATACAGTAATCACGGAAAACAGGTTACAATCTGAGATCACACAACTTAAATCATATTTTTACCAGGAAATCTCTCAACAGAAATTCTTACATATGATTATCTGTTTTCAACTCTGTTCTTGTTGAGTGATGTAAATTCACCACCATCTGAGATAACTCACTCTGCTTGGGAAAATTCTAATGCTTAGAAAGTGGTTTTTTCCCTTATGTGGAATCAAAAACTTCCTCTTCTAGAATGAGACTTTATGTTCTTTATTTGAATGGGTTCAAATCCTGCTCTTACTTTATATAAAACAGATTGTTCTTGATAATATGTTTGTTTCACCTTTGAAGTATTGGTTATTATTTAGATAAGACATGACAGGAAGATACTAAGGGAGGTATCTTTTGAGTGAGTAAATCAGGGAGGAAATAATACTCTTGAAACATTTTTTCTTCTCCAGACTTCAGAAATAAAAAAAGTGGTAATTTAAAGGACTAATCCTTGGTAAGATGTTTCATTCCAATGGCACTCAATTTCACCCACTGTTCTTCCTTTTACTTGGAATCCCAGGATTAGAAGAGATGCACATCTGGATCGGCTTTCCTTTCTGCTCTGTGTATTTGATTGCACTCTTGGGAAACCTCACTATCCTTTTTGTAATTCAGACTGAACACAAACTCCATCAGCCAATGTTCTATTTTCTAGCCATGTTGTCCACAATTGACTTAGCTTTATCCTCATGTACCATCCCCAAAATGTTGGGAATCTTCTGGTTTAACCAGAGAGAGATTAGTTTTGGGAGTTGTGTTACCCAGATGTTCTTCATTCATATGCTCTCTGCTATGGAGACTTTTGTGCTTGCGACCATGGCTTTTGATCGCTATGTTGCCATCTGCCACCCTCTTCGATATACTATGATATTAAACAACAGAGTCATTACTATCATTCTAGCAATTTTGATCCTGATTAATTTCTTTCTGCTGTTTCCAGTGGTGTTTCTCATCCTGAGACTGCCCTTCTGTGGGCACCACATCATCCCTCACACTTACTGTGAGCATATGGGCATTGCCCGATTATCTTGTTCTAGCATTAAAATTAATAATGTATTTGGCTTAGTTATTATAGCTATCACATTGGGGGAGGCAATTCTTATTGCCATCTCTTACATGAAGATACTCCATACTGTCTTTCAACTCCCATCTAAGGATGCTCAACTTAAAGCTCTCAATACCTGTGGTTCCCACATCTTTGTGATCTTATCCTTCTTTGTCCCAGCCTTCTTCTCTGTTCTCACTCATAGATTTGGACGTAATGTCCCTGGATATATCCACATCCTACTAGCTAATCTTTATGTGGTTGTACCTCCTGCCCTTAATCCTGTGATCTATGGAATCAGAACAAAACAAATACGTGACCTGGTGGTGAGACTATTTAAGAAAGCCTGTTTTTCATCAATGTGACATGAAGAAACCAATTAATGTTTTTCTTGAGTTCTATCTCAAATGAACAAATGCTGTTATTCAGAAATTTATTAAATAGAAGACGTACTCTACAGTACACATAATCTAAACATGGCATTCTAAAATTATGATTGAACAGGTAAATCTGTGAATAATGAAAGTCCAATAGAAAGGGACTATCAAAAAAACCATCAGTAAATGATTGTTTTCAATCTATTAAGCTCATCATTTTTCCCCTTTACATTTCTGTTCTTCTGATCCATATTATGACTCCCTTCATACTCTCCTATCTTCCAGGACAAGAATGACTGGTATATGATATGATGATTCCTCCATCTGACTATACAAAAGGTTGATCAAGCACTAATCGGTACAGTAGAGGTGTTCTTAATAACTTGTTTGTATATAGAAATCTTAGAAAAGTATAGTATGTTATTTGAATATTGATATCAAATGATGACTCTTAGTTACAGGGAGTAATACAGCATAATACTCCTTGTTTACTTCTCTCAGATTTGGAAAGTACCTTGAAGATGGCCTCTTCTAACCTATAAATTTATATTTATCCCTTCTGCAATATGCATTATGTATATGAAGATTCATAGTTAGAAGGATACCATGAAAGAAACTATAGAATCTAAGATTTTTTCCATCATCTGAAAATATAAAAGGGAAATCCACTCATGAAGAATGATAAGCTCTCAGAAATGACAGTTTGTGGACATAGAGGCAAATTCTTTTGATGAAGAAGAAAAGATAATACAGCTATGACACAAGAAATCCATCAAAGAAATTAGTACTAATTATTACATGGATAATAAATGGAATTTAGCATAGTCAAATAAAAAGGAATAGCATGGTCCTGTGGATTAGGAAGTTCAGTTGAATTTGTAGCTTGTGGTAAAGGAAACACTTCACAGGTATCCATAATCTTACTCATGTAGATGATCTCTTTTCCATGCAGCTCACCCAAACTTTTGTATTTTATGATTCTTGTTTATTTGCTTAATGATTTTTCCCCTGACAAGGGTTCAATAAAATATGCTAGACTCTTTCCCTTTGCTCTAATAATATTTGAGAGGTACAAGTATAGCACTAAGACAAATAATCTGTTTTTCTGGAGTTGAGGGAAAAATTTCAGAAGCTTGAAGTGTGATCAATTCCATTTGTGAGAGCATTAATACACATTTTATAAGAGATTGTGTTTCCATTTAGTTTTGGAGCTTTTAGCATTATAGTAATAATAGCTTGTATTTATATAACACCTGTTATATGTAAGGTTCTGTGCTATACTTTACAAATATTATCTCATGTAATCCTCACAGCAGTCCTTGGAGGTAGAAACTATTATTATAATCCCTATTTTACAGTGGAGTAAACTGAGGAAAGGGCAGGTAGATGGCATAGTGGATAGAGTACAAGGTCTGAAGTCAGGAACATCCAAGTTCAAAAATGACATCAGACAATTATTAGCTGGGCAAATCATTTCATCTTTTTAGCCTCAGTTTTGTGCTGGAGAAGAAAATGGCAAACTATTCCAATATCTCAGCCTGAAGTGATTGAATAAAACAAAAATGAGGAAAAGAGAGGTTAAGTGATTTGTACAAAGTTGCACAGGTAGCAAATGTGAGATGAAATCTGATCACAGTCCACGCACTGTGCCATTTAGAAACTTCAATACTACTATGTTATTAAATTATGCCTCTAATATTATCTCTATACAATTAAAAATTCTAACTTGTTAAGTAGCTGATTAAATATTCATCATTAAAAGACAGAAGAACTACTGCTATTACTATATTTTTCTATTTTATATCACTGATAATCTTTTACTAATTTAACTGTCATTTATAATAGCATATAGATTGAGAACTCTCACTTATCTCTTATTTATTTTCCTTTACCATTACATATAGCAATATTTGTGTTTTTCCTTTCTTTAGATTCATTTGAAATTCAATTTTTCAGATACCATTATGTGACACCTGCTTTATTTGGCTTTAAAGTCTTAAATGAGACTAACCTCTTAATTTTATTTGATTCTGTCCTCTTACTTGAAATACATTTCTGGTTACTAATACTTTGATGAGTTGTGTTTCATAATATATCCCACAATTTATTTGTTTTTATTTTAAGAAAAGAACTTAGCCATTTATGTTTATTTTAGCATCACCCCCCCCCCCAGTAGTTCATGTGGAATAGAGGGAGTTACATGTAATCTAATTTTATGTATTATTTCACTATTCAAACTAATAAGTCAAACAAATTACATTTCTATATTTAAATGACTGAATCTTAATCTTCCTTTATATTGAACCACATTTTTATTATTTTTGCTGATGGTGGGGTCAGAGACTGAACTGCAGGTGTACACTTGCATCTTTCAGCTTTTTTCCAAGATATTCATGGAGAAAAGAGAAGGAAAAAAATAAGAGTGAAGTTGAAAAATGAACTTTCCCAACATTTTGGGGAGGGTGGTAAACATGATAGCAATTATCTAGACTTTGGCCAACTTTAGAATAATTCAAAGAATGATATTGGCTTAGCTGTGTATTGGGGTTAAAAACTCAGAAGTCTGCTCTCTGAAATTTACCTATGACCAGTGACCTAAGACTTAAACCTAAGTGAGTATGTGTGATAGGGGAATCAGAATATAGAAGTCTTCAGTAACATTAATAGCCTCAAAACACATTGGTGGAGGGGCAGCTAGGTGGTGCAGTGGATAAAGCACCAGCCCTGGAGTCAGGAGTACCTGGGTTCAAATCCGGTCTCAGACACTTGATAATTAATTACCTAGCTGTGTGGCTTTGGGCAAGCCACTTAACCCCATTTGCCTTGCAAAAAAAAAAAAAACTAAAAAAAACCCACATTGGTAGAAAGATGGGAGAGAGTTAGATGGTCCCATTTGGGGACCTTGAGAAGACTTTTGTCTTAGCTTTCTGAGAACAATGACTTCAAGGCATTCCCTGGCCAATTCCAAACCATACCATCTTTGCTTTGATTATATTCTTTTCTTGCCTTCCCTCAGATTTCTAGCTCCCTTTTATGTGGTTTTACTTAGGGTGTAAACTCCTAGAAAGGAATGGCTGTGGGGTTTCCTTGTTTTTCCTAAAACTTAGAATAGTGATAAACAGATGGTAAGTACTGTCCTAAGAAATAAGACTAATGTATGGAATTGTTATGTTTAGAGAAATGTTATAATTTATGTCACCTTATTTTTAAAATAAAATGAAAGAAAATGTAGGTTTTACCATACTAATTAATATCTTTATATGGTAAGTACATTCAATCAGTTAATCAGTTAGGAATCCAGTCAGTCATACAGTTATTAATTTATTCAATTGATCAGTACCAGCTCATAGACTTCAGGACACCAAAAATAATTAGCTTTATAGTAAACAGCAATATTATCAATATTTTCTTCTCTCTCTCTCTCTCTCTCTCTCTCTCTCTCTCTCTCTCTCTCTGTCTGTCTCTGTATGTCTATCTCTCTGTCCTGTCTCTCTCTGTTTTTGTCTCTCTCTCTCTCTCTCTCTCTCTCTCTCTCTCTCTCTCTCTCTCTCTCTCTCTCTCTCTCTCTCTCTCTCTCTCTCCTGTCTCTGAGTTACTGACGTTTTGTTAATTTTTTCCTGTTTTTGTAAATTTCTTTGGTTCCAAGTGAACTGAACTGCACGCTAATAAATGGCTATTTTCTCTTCTTGTTTTCAGTTCACTCTTACATACCAAATAGACTTCATTATACTTAGGTTGTGCTATCCTTTATGTAGAACTTTGATTTCATTGACCCCCTGTCAATAATATAGGAAATGCAAAGTTGGTATCTAGCCTTGATGGTGGCTTCTGCTAATGTGAAGTTAAGGTCTTCTCTTCAATCTTCCAGCCCCTGGAATTCTGAGGAAGTATTTTGTGATCAAAGGAATTGAAAGATAAATTTTTTTGTATAAAATTTACTGGCCACTCTGGGGACAAACTGAAGTTTATACCTTTTGGGGGACAAGGAATCAGGTCATAAATTTTATGCCTGATGAATTACATGAATAACAGCATTTTGAGAGAAGGGTAAAAAAGAACTATACACAAGTTCACTGTATAATTAGTATACCTCTGTTCTCCCCTTGAAGATGCATTCACCACATCACTGAGAGGGAAAAAATAAAATTTCTTTCTATTTAAACTTGCAGCATTCAATTTATTTTGCACTAGACTATAACATGCATATGTTGCATATGTTGTGTGAGTAGGGAGATATAAAGTTTAAGTTTTAAAATGAAAGCAGAATGTCAAGTCTTTCTTTCTCCACTCTCATATGCACACTGGAATTGATACAAAGGTAATCTCTGTTTTTATGTTTTTAATTAAGTTGTCCTTGAGAACTTGGTTTCTTATTAATTGTGAAATTATTTTTCACTATTAAAAATAAAAGAATACTCTTTCTAGAAGTGCTATTTTCTGGGAAGGACAGAACAGAATATTGTGAATGTCTTCATTTAACATTTATCTTTCCTGGTGAAGATGTGAATCAAATATTATTGGATCATTTTGATCCTGACTTCATAAATAAAAGGATTGAGTTCAGGAAGGTCAATCATATATAGATTGGTCAATAAGATATGGATATATTGTGGAACATTGTGACTTTATATTTGGGTGAGAAATGAAAAGAAAGCAGAAGTGAAGAAGAATAAGATGACACAGATATGGGAACCACAAGTGTTGAGCATCCTGAGAAATAAGTTTAAAAATTCCTTAAAGAATTTGGATATAAGAAATGGTAATGAGGGTCAAACCTAAAAATATTATACAAATAATTATGTTTACCTGGATGCTGGCATAAGACAATTGTACATTTCCCATGTGTTCACAATAGGTATAAAGAATGACATGACTACTGGAATATAACAGCCTGAGGACAAATACTGGTGTCATTAAAGAAAAATTCCTCAAGATACCTCTCCCAAATCAATTGACAATGGCTTTATTAAAAAGGATCATGCTCTACTTGAGAGGGTGGCCACATAGGGATTCATGGTCAAAGCCACAAACACATTGCTCTCCATCCTAGTGAAAATATGTATAAAAAACATCAGAGTGAGGCATCCCTTAAAGTTAATCTCCCTCATATTGAACAAGAAATGCCCATAACCTTAGAGGTAGTGAATGTGGAGAGACTCAAGTCAATAGTGACCCAAAAAAATTAGAAAATAGAATATGGGTTAGTGAGATTTTGCTCAGTATTGCTCACAAAAAGAATTTCCCACAAATGCAACTGGATACACAGCACAAAAAGGGAAACCTATCCAGATCTATCCTTCTTTCAGTCCAAGAATTCCCAGTAGCAGGAAATTGGAGAAATAGAAGTCAGTATTATTAAATGAAGACACCCTCTCAATGATATCCAAATCCACTGTTATTAAAAGAGAAATTTCCACCCCCCCACACACTTAATGGAGACATTACATTCATCCATTTCTTTGTTATCTGGAGAATCATGGAGAAAACAGTGTTATTCCAAATGACATTTCATTACTTACTTATCTCCAGTTAAATTTTCTTGATTATTTTCAAATTAACATAGCACAATTTTACTTTCAAATGAAAGGTAGACTCTGAGTTAGTTTGAGTACAAATGCCTCAAACACTATAAATGCTATAAGTATGATAACTAAAATTTCCAGAAAGTATTAGAAAAAAAGAGGTTTGCAAAGAATTAAGATAAAGTTCTAATGCAGACTTGTAAGTCATTGTCTAGTTGTCATAGTTGTCATAGATCAGGAAAGATATTTGTAAATTAAAGATTGTCCAGAGGAAGGTGCTGATGATGAAGTAATGATGAAGATGGAGGACAGTGATGACTAATCTATGTCATATGTGAAGAGGTTTAAGAAACTGTGAATATTTTGGCCTAGAGAAAAAATGATTATTAGGGAAGTCATTGTAGATACCTTCAAGTCTCTGAAGGATTATTCTGTGTAATAGGGATTTTGCTTGTATCATTGCCCGCCCCCCAGAGAGCAGAACTAGGAAAAATGGGGAAAAGTTGTGAAGATGTAAATTTGTCTCTGTTTTAGGGGGAGGGGGAAATCATCCAAATTAAAATGATCTGAGAATGGAATGGACTGTCTGGTTGTCTTCTACTAAAAATTAAAATTAACAAAAATTTAGAAGGAAAAAGGCAATTGAAGGTATCCCATACTAAAAGAAACTGACTTGGAAAACAGATCAAGAAATACAAATTAGGAGCAACTAGGTGGTGTAGTAGATAGAGCACTAACCCTGGAGTGATGACTGGAGTTCAAATCCAACCTGGACACTTAATAATTACTTTGCTGTGTGACCTTGGGCAAGTCACTTAATCCCACTGCCTTGCAAAAAAAAAGAGATATAAATTAAGCAAAGACTAAAACTACTTAAAAACCATGATCTAAGGAAGGAATAAAAAAAAGGAAGGAAAGAAGAAATAAGATAAGAAAAAAGAACCTGTATATCATATTGAAACAAGTCATTAAAATTTACATATCTTAGAACCAGAGGTCAAAGTAAAAATATAATCAACTGATCACCTCTTAAAGAAATTAAAAGATGAAAATTTCAAAGTACAGCAGTGTCAAAATCCAGAATTTTCTGGTCTGAGAAAAAAAATTATGCAAACAACCAGAAAAGGTAGAATTAAGTACCAAGAATAAGAGTAAAAAATCACATGATATTTAGTTGTTACCAACTTCTGATCACAAAGGCCAACAAAATTGAGGGCTAGACTTTTTTTTTTGATCCTCACAACCTCCCAATTCTAATTAAAATAAGAATTTTGTACAAAAGATATTGCAGTTTCATCTTTGCCAGTCATCTAGAAGAGATGGGAGGCAATCAGGGTTATAAGACTTACCCAAGGTCACACAGCTAATAAGTGCCAAGTATCTAAGACTGAATTTGAACTCCTGTCCTCCTGGCTCTAAGGTTAGGGCTCTTATCCACTGCACCACCTAGCCATCTCCGGTTGTCCTGATTCATGTCTAATCACTGGATCCAGATGACTGGTGGAGAAAGTGAAGCTGGTGACTTAGCACAGTTCCCCTCTCACTCAAATTCAGTTCATGTATTTTTTTCTCTCCTGAGCTGAATGGATCCCCTGGTGGACAGGGGAACTCAACATCATGGCATGACATCATCTGATGTTATGGCCTTCTTCAAAAATGAAGGAGCTGGAGCGGCTAGGTGGCACAGTGGATAGAGCACCAGCCCTGGAGTCAGGAGTACCTGAGTTCAAATCTGACCTCAGAGACTTAATAATTACCCAGCTGTGTGGCCTTGGGGAAGCCACTTAACCCCACTTCCTTACAAAAACTAAAAAAAAAAAAATGGAGTCATCAGTCATCTAAGACACCAAGAACTCAAAAGAGAAAATGGTCATTTGACCTAAATTCTCTTTTCTCCCCTTCTCCTTAAGTCATGTTATTAACCAGATGACCTCTAACAGTATCTTCTCCTTTAGCCTTGCCTCACAAGTTGATGTCACCCAACCTACAGAAGCGAACCCTTCTATATGAGTAAATAATTTCATTACTAGCTATGTGACTTTAGGTAAGTCACTGAAGCTGTTTTCTTTAGTTTCTCTGACTATAAGATATGAATAATAATAGCAGTTGCCTTGTGAAGTTTTGGGGAGGAACAAATGAAAAAATATTTTTAAAGTACTTAACATAGTTCCTGAGTCATAGCAGTAACTAAATTCTTATTCCCTCCTTCCCATCATTCCATCTTGTTTGTACTAGCAGATTGTCCCATCTATCATCTTCATTATTTTATTTATTTCCAATCTATTTCTAGATGCTTCTTTATAAGTTAAAATATATCTAATTCTCTTTCATGACCCCCAAAACTCTCCTTTTATTCATCCATCTATCCATCTATCCATCCATTGATCCATTGATCCATTCATCTATTCACCCATCACTATTACCATTGTAGATTTCTTAAACTCAACATAAACAAAACTGAATCCATTATCTTTTCCCTTCAAACCCTCCTCTTTTCCAAATTTCCCTATTACTTTCAAGGGCATCACCAGCCTCTTAGTCATATATGCTGGCAACCTAGGTGTCAATGACTCCTTACTCTAATTGACCCTTTCCCCCCATAAATTATCTGTTTCTAAGGCCTACCAATCTCAGCTTTATAACATCCTTCAAATATGTTGCCATCGGTCACCATCTCTGTTTTTGATATTGCTCCTATCTGCATGCAAGTCCTCCTCTCCTCACACCTAGACTATTGCAATAGCCTGCTAGTTGGGTCTGCTTGTCACAAGATTCTCCCCACTCCAGTCCATCTTCCATTCAGTTACCAAAATGACTTTCCTAAAGCATATTTACTATAATGTCAATGCCCTATTTAGCAAACCCTAGTGGCTTCCTGTGACCTCTGGAAACAATTATAAAACCTTCTTTTTTGGCATTAAAAGCCTTTTATAAACTCTGTTACATATAAGGAAACTGAGGCAAACAGAGGTTTGTGACTTGTCCAGAGTCATTGTTGATCAGTATGTTTGACTCTTCCTGATCCCATCTGGGTTATTTTGTATTAGCAAAGTTACTGTAGTAGTTTGCCAGTTCCTTCTCTAGCTTATTTTACAGATGAGGAAACTGAGACAAATGAAAGTTAAATGACTTGCTCAGGGTCACTCAGTAAATGTCTGAGGAAGGATCTGAACGTAAGGCTTTCTGACTCTAGAGAGGGTGCTCTATCCACTGTACCACATAGCTATACTGTCTATTCTGTAAGTTATCCTCTTTACAACATATTGTTAATAACTACTTATAGCTAAACAAAAATACCTTCTTTTTTCTTTGAGACTTTCCACTCATTTCATCAATTTTATTTTTATTGATTTTAGTATCATATCAAATTTATTTCGCAATGAATTATTTCCTCTCCCATAATCAGGAAGTCATTCCTTTCAACAAAAGATGTTAAAAAATAGAAAAAAGAAAAAAAGCAGTTCAGTAAAGCCACCTGAGTCATCAGTTGTAATTCATAGTGTATGAACATAGCACAAGATACATGACTATATCTTGTGTTTTGTCTTAACTTTTCTCTTGGGGCCAAGCTTCCTTCTACTCTCTCTGCTACTTATTTATATTGTTCAGGTACCTGCTTGACTTCATTCATGTACAATGTCAGTATGAATTTTAGTAAAGATACACATTTGCCTTCCTTTGAGAAAAGGGGAATTTTGCCCCTAATCCATCTGAATGGTAAAATGAAAAAAAAAATGTCATAACATGCAAATCACAATACCTGTGAACCTCCTAACTCTACAAAGGAATGTATCAGGAGTTTCTTCTCATGGAAACGTCCAAGTCTCAGAAGAACCTTATAATTATAATCTGTATGTTTTTGTGTGTCTTTTATGGTGATTTTTTGCAATTACATTTCAGTAGTCATTGCCTTTCTATATGTTTTCTACAAGCCGGCACCTGAAAAAATTCATTTCCAGTTTCCATTTCAGTTCAACAATATTAAAGTTGTGTGTAGTAAGTTTTCAGAAACTGAACATTGTAATCAGGTCTTTCTGACTCCAAGTACATTATTCTCTCTGTTCTCCTTAATCTTTTCCAAATAACATAGTAGTGGACATCATGGACTTGCCAAAATCATTCATTGATTCCTTTGTCAAAGAATGAATTCTGGCAAGAAGGGACCACTGGTTTAGCACAGGATATGTATGGTATTCTGCATTGCCTAATTTGAACATAGATGCTGACAAAATAAGTACTTTTTTAATGTTTTATCTTCTGCCATGGTATTTCAGTATTTAACAATAGACTAATTTCAACAGAATGAAAAGTATCTATAAACATAGATAGATATAGATATATATATAGATATAAAAATCTAGACATACAGATATATATACATACATACATACACAAAAATATGCATATACAAGATACATACATACATCTATTTTTCTATATTTCTGCATTTATATCTATATATCTGGTGTATGGTATGTAGGAATAGAACATGTAAGGTAATTCCAATGCCTTACAGCAAGTTTACATGACCTCAAAGTTAATCTCCATTTCTTGTGACTAGGTCTGGGCCCCTGGGACTATAAAATACTGAAAACAGGAAGATAACAGGCTCTAGGGATCCTCATTATGTAAAATTTTTCTCAGTGAGGAGTGGGAACAGGGGAGCATTTCAACTTCAATATAATCCTTTCCTAGTTGTACCAGAAAATTAGAGAGAAGTCAAAGGGTGGGTAATTTTGGAATCCTGTCCCTGAAAGAGCATTACTCATTTTCAGGACAACTGGTGAATTATTCCTTCATAGTTTTAGAGATTTAAAGGACCTCAGAGAACCAAAAGGAATAATGAGTTTGTTTGGTTTGTGTGTGTGTGTGTGTGTGTGTGTGTGTGTGTGTGTGTGTGTGAGTGAGAGAGAGAGAGAGAGAGAGAGAGAGAGAGAGAGAGAGAGAGAGAGAGAAAGAGAATTCGCAGATCCAACCAATGACCTAAGGATACACAAGGAACCATGAAAAAAATGAGGGAGTTTTGTGCTTAGCCTTCTCTATTAATAAGACTATCATTACAGAAATACAAAAGTATGGCTGATTCAGATCTACGTAACCAGGAAAGAATAGATTGTATGAAGAACATCCATAAAAAACTTAGAAGCAGGAATAAACCACAGCATGGAACTACAGAGATAGAAACTGCCCATATCAGGAGTTGAAAGTGTGTTACACAGGAGGAGCAGAAGGGCTAAGCTGTTGGGAATAATTAGGAAATGAGTTAGAGAAATAAATATAAAAATACATATAGTTGTACAATAAAATATCCTTCCACCTTCACATACAAACTCCCACCTCTATCAAATCTCTCATTTTATTTTTGGCATCTTCACTAGGGAAAAAAAGTTAGTCAGCTGGAAAGTTCCAGAATTTCTAAGTACATGCATGGTCTGTAGAGATCAGAATATTTCTTTGGGCAGTTCAAAAAAAAGGGTCCTACAAATGAGGTGATAGGGGGAATGTCAAATTAGCAGACAGATACAAAAAGGTTGATGGAATGGAAATGAATGCTTCCCTTAGGTTGGAGACAATAAACAGCCTCAAGGTTTAAAACTTCAATGGAAGCTCAAAACTCATGGAGCTCCCCAGCACAACAATCTTTTTATGATCCAAAGGAATATATTGTACTACCAGGAAAAGGGACTCCTAAAGTTTCAATGCCAAAGACAAATTATTTTATTCCAACTTCACTAAGCATAAACCACATTTAACATAGTTTGCGATTATCCTTCTACTATTCCCTCTATTGTTCCCATTTCCCTAGGCATAAAGCATGTATAACTTGTCCTTTTCCTTCTATTCATCTATTCTTCTAGCTATCCATCTATCTATCCATCCATCCATCCACTATTCTATTTAGATTGATTACCCTCTACGTTTATTCCATGACATACAAATAGCATGATGTGTATTTCCTGATCTTCAGAAGACTAGTAGGGAAAATACATGTTATATATATCCAACAATACCTCCTCAACATGGTTATATTGTTTTTATAACTGAAAAAGTGAAGATGATAAGGGAGGGAATTCGAGATAGAGGAAACAAGATGAGAAGTAGCATAGATCCATAAGAGGTAACATGACCCAATGTATCCAAGTTTTGAAGTCATAGGTTCCTAGTTCAAAACTTGACTGGTTTCACAATTGAACATGAAACTAAATTTCTTTAAGGCTCATTTGCTTTATTAATGAAATGATGTTTTGGGTTGATTCCTAGAATACTTGCTTTAAATCTGTGATCCTATGACATTGTGTGCTGAGTAAGAAGTGAATTCCATTTAATATGATGGATAGAGTGATTCTTCCTAGAACTATATCCTTTAAGCTGTAAATGGCAATGCTTATGGATTTTCAATGCCATTCATGAAAAGTGAAAGGGCAATGAAGGGCACCATCTTTTATTGCCCTAGAGAACATTTCACAGAATGACTCTTAATCTAATATAGTATGGGCAGAGCCAAGATGGCAACAAGAGAGGAAAGTCTCTTAGGCGCTCTCTCATAAAACTTTGAAACTAAGGACTCTAACTACATTTTTGAGAGACAGAACCCACAGAGGGACCCAGGGAGGCAGTTCTCCTACTCAAGGTAACCTGGAAAAGAGCAGAAAGGCTCTGCTCCCCAGGGTTGGAGGGGCGGGCCCCAGAGGAAAAGAACTTCAGCCTCCCGGAGGCAGCCCCAGGGCACTGGGGTGGCTCACAGTAGCCAGGGAGTTTCCTGAGCTACGCCCCAGGGAGCACCAGGCACAAACTGGGGGAACAGTAGGGGGACCTCTGCCAGAGCGAGCATATGAAGCACAGCCCTCAGGGCACACAAAGAGCAGTGTGGCCAAGGCAGTCCAGATCCAGGAACAGAAGCAGGCAGAGCCCTTAAGCAGGAGCCCCCAGGGCATGAGCCCATTGAACTCAAGGAGGGGAGGCAAGAGAGACTGCAGAGCTCTGTCCTCTGCCCCTGGAAACAGGACTCTGGGATTCTGACCTTATTTAGATCCTGATAGCAGTCTAGGCCCCCCAGAGAACAGCAAGGCCACCCCCCCACCTCATCCCCGTGGCAGAGGGGGGCGCATATGGTCCTTCACAGACCAGGAGGGAGGACAGATCCTCATTCACTGAGGCCCTTGTGGGAGTGTCCCAAAAGCTCAGGAAGCACCCCTAAAACAGGCTTAGGCTGGGAAAATGAGCAAGCAGAGAAACAAGAGGAACACCATTGAGAAATATTTTGCATATGAGCCCAAGAAGGATCAAAACACTCAGTCTGAAGATGAGGAAGCACAAGCTCCTGCATCTAAAGACTCCAAGAAAAACAGAAATTGGGCTCAGGCTATGGCAGAGCTCTAAAAAAGACTTTGAAAATCAAATGAGGGAGTTAGAAGAAAAACTGGGAAAGGAAAGGAGAGAGATATAGGAAAAACATGAAAATGAAGTCAGCAGCTTAGTCAAGGAAATCCAAAAAAATGCTGAAGAAAATAGCATGCTAAAGACCAGCTTAGGTCAAATGGATAAAACAGCTCAAAAAGTTTTTGAGGAGAAGAATGCTTTAAAAAGCAAAATTGGCCAGATGGAAAAAGAGATAAGAAAGCTCTCTGAGGAAAACAAATCCTTCTGACAAAGAATAAAACTCAGGTAGATTGATGAATTTGCAAGAAATCAGGAATCAATACTTCAAAACCAAAAGAATGAAAAATTAGAAGAAAATATGAAACATCTCATTGAAAAAACAACTGATATGGAAAAAAGATTTAGGAAAGATGATTTAAAAATTATTGAAATACCTGAAAGTCATGATCAGGAAAAGAGCCTTGACATCATTTTCAAAGAATTACAAGAAAATTGCCCTGATATTCTAGAAGCAGAGGGCAAAAATAGAAATGGAGAGAATCCACCGATCCCCCCCGAGAAAGAGATGCCAAAAAAACAACCCCTTGGAATATTATGGCCAAGTTCCAGAACTCCCAATTCAAAGAGAAAATATTACAAGCAGCCAGAAAGATACAATTCAAATATCGTGGAGCTGCAGTCAGGATCACACAGGACTTAGCAGCAACTACATTAAAAGCTCCTAGGGCTTGGAATATAATATACTGGAAGACAAAAGAGCTTAGAATGCAACCAAGAATCAACTACCCTGCAAAAATGAATGTTAACTTCCAGGGAAAATGATGGATTTTCAATGAACCAGGGGAATTTCAAATGTTCCTGTTGGAATGGTCAGAGCTGAACAGAAGGTTTGATCTTCAAATACAGGACTCACGTGAAGCATAGAGATTGGAGGAGAAGGGGAAAATATGAGGGACTATGATGATGAGCTGCGTATATTCCTGCATAGAAAAATGACACTGATAATACTCATATGAACCTTCTCAGTTAATAGAGCAGGTAGAAGGAGCTTTTATAGTTGAAGCACAGGAGAAAGCTGAATTTGAAAATAAAATATGGTGTAAAAATGGAGTCAATAGAAAAAAGGGAAATGTAATGGGAGAAAGAAAAAGGAGAGGGGTAATAGGTCAAGATATTTCATATAATAAGATTTTTCTTTATCACAATGAACTATTGCGATGATATGGAAGGGGGGGAAAGCAAGGGGGAATGAGGGAATCTTTGCTCTCATCAGAGGTGGCTAGGAGAGGAAACAGCATATATACTCAATGGGGTATAAACATCTGGAGTAAGAAAGGGGGGACAGGGGGAAGGTGGGGGATGTGAGTGATGGACGAGAGAATGGACCATGGGAGGAGAGTGGTCAAATATAACACATTTTCTCTTTTACTTCTCGCAAGGGGCTGGGATTGGATGACCTGTCGGGGACCATAGGGCCAGGTGGATGCTGGGCCTAAGGGGTGGTATGGGGGCTCAAGGCCTCTTGGCCTCAGGGCCAGGAATCTATCTTCTGCGCCACTCAGTGACCCTACAGCAGAGTCAGAGTGAAAGGAGAAAGAAAATATAGTACATGATAGTGGAGAAATATGAAAGGAGGGAGTTGCGATCAGCGATGGCAATGGTGGAAAAATATAGAAGTAACTTTTGCGATGCAGTTTTCATAAAGAATATGATCCACACACGACAGAGTTGTTGGTGTTGGAACAAAGACTGAAGCACATTTTTTATTATTATTATTTTTGGGGGGTGCAGGGAAAATGGGGCTGGGTGGCCCACAGAGGGCTGCATAGCAGGGTGATCATTGGGTGTCTGAGGCTGGATTTGGACCCGGGTGCTCCTGGCTCAAGGGCCAATGCTCTGTCTGCCACCCAGCCACCCCTACTATTATTACTATTTTATTTTATTTTGTTTTTTTTTCTTTTTTTGGTTTTTGTAGGGCAGTGGGGTTGGGGTGGCTTGCATGTCACACAGCTGAGTGATTATTGGCTGTAACAGGCCGGATATGGGCTTGGGTGCTCCTGGCTCCAGGGCTGGTGCTCTGTCCATTTCACCAACTGGCCATACCTACAATTATTACTATTTTTTTATTTTAATTTTTTTTTCTCCCCTTTACTTTATCACTCAAGCGAGTCTATATTTTTTGGGGGAGGGGGTATTTTGTTTACTCTTAAGCAAGAATATTTTATTAATGTATAAAAAAAGCATTATTTGTACAAAATGAGAATAAATAAACATTAAATTAAAAAAAATCTAATATGGTTTGACCATGTAAAATAGGATGTCTGGCAGTGAAGCCCTCCTTCCAAACTGAACAATTACTTCTACAAGTTAACCGGTTTAATTTAACCTGCCTTTCTGCACAATTTCTTTCTCTTAGGAGATTGTAGTAAAATCTGACAGGAAATGAGAAAAGAGTGATGGAGTTCTAGATTATAATTGTGAATTACCATACAGATTTTGTTGAATCTACATGTCCCAGAATTGGAAATGTTTGGACTCAATGTGACTATTTGGTTTAAATATTTATGTTTGCTCTGGGGTCTCTGCTAAATTATTTAAACCTAGGGGAGACTGAACTCAGATGGACCTTTCCCTCAAAATCAGAATAATACCAAAAACATGATGAGTTGAATCAGCTATGTATTGGCACAGCTGAATAATGTTTAGCAAAGTGCTTGCTGAAGAGGAAAACTGAACAAAAGGCAGATAAAATAAAAGATATAGAGAACTCCTGGTTATGGTTTTTACATCACCTGGATGTGGGAAATGGCTGTAAAAGAATCAGTGAAACATTTATAGTCATCTCCCTTAAGGATATTGCTATATAAGACTGAGAAGAAGAGTAACTATTTCGGTAGATTGGGGAGAGTAGAAACACTGGGAAACAAACAAAGGGAAAACCAAAACTAGCAAAATTTTTAAATCAGTAGAATGAATCTAGGCAATTCAATTGAGCTTTCATCATAGTTTATAAAATTTCAAAAGAATCACCTGATGATCAAATAAGTGTACAAAGCAGTTCTTTGGTTCAAACCAGAATTAACCTGGCGACCTGCCAAGTAGGGTCATAAAACCTCTTTAGTTGCAAAAATCAGAATTTATCAAATGCAAATTGCACTTGAACACAACTTTAGCAACAATTCTAGTGTATGTTTAATCAAACTCTACTTAGAGACATCTAATGATGGGTATATTCTACCTCCTGAGATAGTTTATTCCTTTTTTTTAAAGGTTTTAATTTCTCACAAATTTTTTTTTTCTTATGGAAAGTAAAAGTTTCTTTTCTAAGCTGAGGATTGGGTGTTTTATTTGAGTGAGTTCATTCTTCCTCTCATCTAATGCACACAAAGATTGCAATTAATGATTTAAAAGTTCAAGCTTTCAACTTGTAAGCTTTTAAAAAAAAAAATATATATATATATATATATATATACACAAGGGGTAGCTAGATGATGCAGTGGATAGAGCACCAGCCCTGAAGTCAGAAGCACCTGACCTCATCCTTTAAACTTTTCATTTTGCATATTTTATAGTGTTCATAATTCTTAGTATAGTAGAGGATTTGTAAATTTGTGAAGTTATTATGTATTGAGGTTCCTACTCTTATTTCTTTCCCACTATCAAATCAGCAATTAAAAAAAAAACCAGGGACTTGGGGTGGCTAGGTGGCACAGTGGATAGAGCACCTGGCCTAGAGTCAGGAGTACCTGAGTTCAAATCTGGCCTCAGACACTTAATAATTACTGAGATGTGTGGCCTTGGGCAAGCCAATTAACCCCATTTGCCTTGCAAAAAAAAAAAAAGTAATAAGGAGATTTTAATATACCCAACTGCCCTCCATGAATTGAAATCAACACAGATAAGTTGTATTTAGTTAAAGAAACTTATTTTCTTAAGATCTGACCCTGATTGATCCATTTCATTGTTATAAGGTTGCAGCCAATTATTCATAACCCTTTTGGGGTTTTCATGGCAAAGACACTAGAGTGGTTTGACATTTGCTTCTCCAATTCATTTTTTAGATGTGAAAACTGAGACATACAGGATTAAGTGACTGCCCAGATCACATAGCTAGGTTTGAACTCATTTCTTTGTTCTATTCACTGCTTCATGTAGTGGCCCTAATTGACACATACTTAATAAATTTAGCTTGTCCCTCTATCTCCTCAGCAAAATAAATGTCTTTCTTCTTCCCCACACCTCCACCTCTCCAACTTTGTTTGACTTGATCTCCCCAGTCAAAGGTAAATTCTGTGAGAGCAATTCCCATTTCCTTTTAGTCTCTTAAGTATGAGAGAAATCTATCATTTTAGGCTCAGGTGATTAGACTTGGAGAAAACACTATTTTTCCTGAATCAAACTAAACGTGTCCACCTCCAGGAAGCAATCAAAAGCACTGTGAGAGACTGGTTCACACCCTAGGAACTTGGTCTAAAATGGAGATGCTACCTCAGAAGCAAGGCAATAGCCAAGAGAGTACTGGGCAATCTAGTTGAGAAAGGGTCCTTGGCCTTGGACAGGATATAAGAAAATTGAAGGAAGTCAGTATTTTCCTCACTTTCCTCTAAGAAGATTCTCCATCCACAAGCACAGAAATATAATCTATTGTATGATTGCCTAAAAATTCCTAGCAAATTGAATTGAAGCACAAAGAGGGCAGTGAATAAATAGAGATGGTTAGACAGGGAAGCTAATCTATGGACAAAAAGAAATTTTTCCTGAGAACTGAGAATTTGGACTTTTTGAGTATATAAAAAAGAAAAAAAAAACAACTCTGTAAATCCAAAGGGAAGGAAACTAAGTGGGCCTTCCAATTCAACTGTTTGGGGAATTCTCTCCTTTTCTTGAGAGAAGTTACAATGATAAGGATTCTGTGGGAGAGGAAAGGTTAGACAGAGAAATCTATTTTATAATTTGTTCTTTTTGCTGACCACCTATCTTATATTTAATCACATTACTCAAGCACACTGACCCAACTATATGCTTCAACCCCCATCCTAAATTCCAAGCTACCTGAGATGAGGTTATTGAACTTTAGTAAAGTACTTTGACCCTCCCCATAGGTCCCTAGGCACAAGACATACCCCTAAACAATGAAACAGTCTTTCAGTTATAATCGCTCATCTAACTGTCCTTAATTACTTCAAAGTTAGTTCTTTGAGCTACAACCCTCACCTACATATCCTGCATTATCTCATCTCCACTCTCTAAGCTACTCCCTTCCCATCTATATATCCCTAATTACCCAATAAAGCTCATCTCCTCAGTTGTTTCCTTTTAGAAATTCAGTTCCTAAATATAGTCAAACCTACACTAGAACACATCCCAAAGCATTTTTTAAACTTCATCAACTCCATGACTAGGGATCAAAGCTAGGAGGCCAAACTCAAAGAGATTAAATTGCAGTAATCTAAGGACTCTACTCTGGTTGAAAGTACATTCAGTTTCTTTTGGAATAGATTTGCCAATTTTAGGCCCATGTATATAGTTCAAAGCATTCTGGGACAACTTAGAAAATTACAGCATTTCTAAGAGAGGGAGGGATTAGAAGAAGAGGGGTATCAGCTAAGGAAATGCAGTGGAAGCATTTATAATCAAATTAAGAAATCATTTTCAGTTCAAGAGTAGGAGCCAGGAGAAAGATAACTAAGGAATATGGGAGTGTTTGGCTTCCAACTGAATGTAGGGAGATTGTTAATTTACATTACAAAAACTAGAGTCTGTCTGTATTGGTACCTACGGACAGGTGTGTGAGTATAAGACAAAAGTCTTAACCTCAACCTGATCAAAAACTGAGATTAGATCAGGTCTGTCCCACCAAATTCTGAGTTAGCCTAGGGTCTATGTCCTTCTCCCTTGCAGGAGAAAGGTTCAACCTCAAAGCCATATTCATCATGAATAGTGAGTCCTTATAACAGAATATAATGTCTTTGGGTTTGTCAAACAGATTACTGCAGTCCTTTTTTCTTTTGAACCTATCTTAATCCATTACTCCATTACTCTGTTTCTAACCTACCAAGCAGTTTTGATTACTGCCACTTTATAGTGTAGTTTTAGATTTTGTTGAGCTAGGACACCTTCCTTTACATTATTTTCATCTGTTTCCGTGATATTTTTTTTTAAAGTTTTTGCAAGGCAATGGGTTAAGTGACTTGCCCAAGGCCACACAGCTAGGTAATTATTAAGTGTCTGAGGCCACATTTGAACACAGGTACTCCTGACTCCAGGACCGGTGCTCTATCCACTGTGCCACCTAGCCGTCCCATTCCGTGATATTCTTGACCTTTTTTTACTCCAGATTAATATTGTTGCTATTTTTTTCTAGCTTGGTAAAGTATTTTGGTATTTTGATTGGTATGGCACAATTCCTAATACTTACATCATTGCATTTGAAGATCTGAAGAGTGGAAAATATAGAGGTAACTATCTGATCAGTCCTACAGTACTGAAAAATCTCCTCCTTATGTCCGTGGTTAACAAACTTTCAGCTCTGGCATATCCTACTGAAAGGTGGATGTGAATGAAGAAACTCCATGGAAACTAGGGATTTCTATCAAGAATCTAAGAAGAAGACCTAAGGCTCAATTGATTTTCTATACACACTTAGCTGTGATAATTATTTCTGCCTTTTCACCAGACCTGGATTAGTATGTCAGCAAGTTAAGTTCCCTGGATCTTCAAATGTCATAAATTTTTATTATACTAATAGATGTCTCCCATTTTAGCATGCTCTCAAAGGCTCCCTCATCTGTGAAATGCATTTTGCCTTGCAAAGTTCCTACCTGGTCTATCCTTTCTACTGGACACCCAATGCTAGGAACAAAAAGGATGCATCCACAACCATCTGTCCATTGGAATGTGGTATTAGGTAGTGTTTGTGAGAATGGATGTTTCTGACTATTTTTTTTTAAAAGAATTCTCCTTGAAAAGTTGGACTGTCTTGTTTCTTAGATATTGTATCCCATACACTGAGAATAGGGAAATGATTGAGATTGCTATATTCTATTATTGCTTCTTCCCAGTCTTTCTTTGGCTTCAGTGATGGGAAGAAATGTTGGACTCAGGAAACTTCATTCTCCAAGATGAAAACCAAAAGAACCCTTATGTGTTACCTGCTCTTGGTATACTTCCTTTCCAAATCATGGAGGTAGAGGGAATTGAGTAATAAATATGCACCAATGAGGAGAGTTCCCATACCATTGACCCTTTGAGCATCTAATTTGCATCACCCAAATCTATTTACTTAATGAAATTTCATTTCATTTTTCATTTTGTTCAGATCTAGTCAACCTACCTTCACAACGAACTCTTCAGGAGTCTAGAAAGGACAATATTTATTAAATATTTGAAAAATCAAAAGATAATTTTACATGTTTAAGGTGTTAAATATAAGATAAATATTATAAATATATTTCTTACATAAATACAAGGAAAAGAAAGAAGATACTATGGGTATTGAAGTCAATAGGAAAAAGAAAACTTTCTAAGAAAAGGCTGATAATAAATAGTGAAAAAATAAAAATTAATATAGAATTAATAACATAACTAAGAACAAATAAAATAATGTTTAAAAGAAAGTATACCTCTGGATATGATTCAGATTTTAAAAAAGTGTTCTGGTATTGGAAGAAGAAATAATGGGAACCCTCTAAATAAATGCTCTATCTTAGAAATTGTGGTACTGCAGAACAAACTGCATAATCTTGTATTTTTTTAGACTTTGGGACAATGGTAATAGCACAATATCAAACAAAATAAGAAAAACAAGTAACTATATATGTTGTTTTTATAGCCAAAGAAAATTTGTCCTTTATTTTTGAAGAAGATCATGAACATCAGGGAGCTGATGCCATGATGAGTGCGTGAATTGGGTTTGAATGAGGGTCTAAGTTATCAGCCTGCTTCACTTTCTCTTCCAGATCCATCTGGGGCCTGTAACTGGATATAAATTGGGAAGACTGGAGTTGACCCTGAAAGTTAAGTAATCAGGGTTAAGAGACTTGCCCAAAGTCATGCAGCTAGTAACAGTCAAGTGTCTGAGGCCAGATTTGAACTTCCATCCTCCTGACTCCAAGACCAGTGCTCTATCCACTGTACCACCTGGTCATCCCTTAGAGACAAAGAACCTGTTTCATCAATCAATCAATCAGTCAATGAAAACTATCCCATTGTGTTTCTTAGATCCATGAGTCACTAATCGGGGCTAGAAACTCTACTCTTGGAACCAACATTTTTACTTGGGAGGGGTGTGGGGTGGGGGAAGCAACTCTCCCTATTATAATCAAAGCAAAGATTCTACCCCTAGTGATATACCCTTTTATCTCTCTCAACTCTGGGCCATCTGAGAATTTAACAAATGTAAGATTGATGCACTTATCTGTCATTGATAAAGATGTTAAACAACATAGGACCAAATACAAAACCCTGGATTACTCCATAGAATTTATGCTACTGTAATGAAACTGATTCATTAACAAAAAATGTTGAATCCAAATATAAATCATTCTGGTTGGGTTATTGTCTCTTTATTTTCTCCATAAGAATAGTATGAGATACTTTGGGAAACATCTTTCTATCCACAGCATTCCTTGATCCAATACTTAATTTTCTTATAGGAAAAAAGAAAGGTGGTTGACATGGCTTTTTCTTTTTGAAACTAAACTGGTTCTTCATATCACTGCTGTCCTTTTGGGATTAATTAATTATTCTTTCAAAATTTCTCAAGAATTGAACTCAAGCTCATTGACATATTTTTAGCAGAGTTCTCTTCTGTTTTTAAAATCTGGATATTTGCCCTTCTATAATCTTGTAATACCTTTCTGATTGTCCATGATCTATTAAATGTCACTAACACTGACCTCGTAATCAGATATATTCTTAGGAACAGAGAATGTCATCCATTTGGTTCAGGTGATTTGATTTTTTTCCAAGGGTAACAATGCATTCTTACTATTGTCTTTCATTTTAGGATAATTACTCCCTCTTAGTCATTTTCAGTTTAAAGGTAGTTTGCTTTATCAAACCAAACAAGAATTAAATAGCTTTACTTTTTCTCCATTGTTGGTTATGATCCTTTACCCATTCACCCTAAGCAAAGGTCCTGTACTTCTTTTATCCTTCCTTTTCTCCCAATATGACAGAAAAAATCCTTTTATTCTCCTTAACTTTCCTTGTAGCTTTATTTATTTTAAATATATTTTTATTGATAATTTCTGGTTTTTACATCATCACTGAACCCCATGTATTTTCTCCCCTCCCTTCCCTTCCCATGGAACTCTTTAAAAGGACATTGCTTTGAAAAATCTAAAAACAAACAAACAAATACAAAAAAAATTGTTTTTCACAATGGTTATTTTACTTCATAACTCTACCAACAATGTATTTATGTGCCTATCTTTCCACAATTCCTCTAACATTGTCTATTTTTATATATATTTTTTCAATTAACTTCCCTTGATACCTTAGGTATGTTTTATTTTGCAGTTCTCTTATTATTGGTGACTGGAGCATTTTTTCATGTAGTTATAAATACTTTGCAATTCTTCTTTTGAAAGTGGTTCATATCTTTTGAGCATTTATATATTGTGGAATGGCTATTTGTCTTATATATGTATATTATGTTCACACATGTATGTATATTTATAAATATTGGATGTCAGACCCTTATAGGGAATCAATACAAAGACTTCCCCTCCCAATTCAATGAGTCCTCTTTTTATCTTATATGCATTAATGTTGTCATTGCATTCAAAGTCCATCTTCTGCTATAAACAGAGTATTATATCTTTTCAGATATATTTAGTCTTTTTTTTTTAAGATGGCCCTGTTTCCACTGGTTATCTTCTATTTTCTCCTTATCCATTCTTCTCATTTGTTTTTCCTTTCTCTTTTTTTATTGTTATTTGAGTTTTACAATTTTTCCCCCAATGCTGCTTCCCTCCTCCCACCCCCCACAGAAGGTAGTCTGATAGTCTTTACATTGTTTCCATGCTATACACTGATCAAAATTAAATATGTTGAGAGAGAAATCATATCCTTAAGGAAAAAAATAACAAGTTACCTTTTTTTTTTAAATTAAAGGTAATAATCTTGGTCTTTGTTTAAACTCCACAATTCTTTCTTTGGATATAGACAGTATTCTCCAATGCAGTTACCCTAAAATTGTCTCTGATTGTTGCACTGATGAAAGGAGCAAATCTATTAAGGCTGATCATCACCCCCATGTTGCTGTTAGGATGTGCAATGTTCTGCTTCTGCTCATCTTGCTTAGCATCAGTTCATGCAAATCCTTCCAGGCTTCTCTAAATTCCCATCCCTTTTAGTTTCTAATAAAACAATAGTGTTCCATAACACACATATATCACAGTTTGTTCAGCCATTCCCCAATTGATAGACATTCACTAAATTTCCAATTCTTTTCCAACATAAACAGGGCTGCTCTGAATATTTTTGTATGTTATGTTTTTACCCTTTTTCATATTTTTCCTTTCTCTTTAAACTTTTGCTTATTAGTTCTTTTTTATTTCCTGCTTTCAACTAATTATTTATCTTTCCTCTCTATTTCCCTCTGACTGGGACTTTAACTGAGTGAAGTCTCCCTCATGGTTTCAATGAATCTTCCTTTTTCCCCGAAGCCACATCAGCAAGAGTTTTAATGGTTCTACTTCCCCAAGGTCATGTGGTAACAAAAATAGTACAGAACTGTGCTGATTGACCCCCAGACATGGAAGGATACAGAATTATCTTTCTGATAGGGTAAAAGGAATTACCTCTCTTTGATAAGGTAAAACTGAATTTGAATAATTATGCAAATAGTGCTTTAAAATGCTTTTCACCAATTGTCTAGATATTGGTGGAAAGATTGTTAGCCCAACTATCTAGCCAATAGAGAGTGGGCCAGGAGTATGGACTGCATTAGGGACTAGGATAAAAGGGGCTTGCATGCCTTCACACTTTGTACTCCACCTCCTAGAGCTGTAACTCATGTTATGGAGTTTATGCCCTCTTCTTGAGAAGAGCAATTAAACTTTTTGTTCTCTGGTCTTCTGATTATTCTGTTTAAGGAGAATCAATGCTATAACACATAATTCTGATACAACACACCTATAAATTCTCCCTTCTCATCCTTTTCAGTTAATCCTGTTCTTTTAATTTCTTTTTTCACCCCTTTCCAAGAAGAATTTCTCTCACTTACTTCATTATCTAGTTTCCATTTCTGTCTACTCCATGGGTATTCAATCTTTTAATACTTTTGGGCAATATACCCAATGAAATTGTCAAGGACTGTATTAGTTAAGGGTTAATCTGATCTATGATGTTATATGAAAGGACCTTGAAGTTTGTATGTGACCTGTGGACCTCTGGTTGAACATACCTATGTCTAAACTTTTTTTCTTTGATTTAAAACTCCCATAATTATTTGGTTTCCCACTTTTCTCTGCATTCTTTATGCAATTAAACTTACCAAAGTATTTATTCTAGGTTATTCCTCCTAAGTATTTTCTGCAACTTCCTTGTAGGTCTTACCCTGTGGGTTCTCTTTTTCCTTTGTGCCTCCAGAAAAATGTGCCCCTAAAACTATACCAATTATTTCAAATGTAAGAGAATACTAACTCATTGTAGGGTCCTTCCACAAGTAAGTCCCTGATTATGCAGCTCACCAATGTTCTATATCTCCTCTTTACCTATTTTTTTATCTTTTCCCTTTGGAAATCTCTTTCCTGTGTTTATATTTTTCTATTCCTCCAGGGACCAATTGCCCTCCGAATTTCGACTCCCATGCAAGACAAGTAAACTTAACAAGCACCAAATTCCCCAGACCTCATTCTGTGTATGGTCCACAGTTCCCTTCACTGACCATTTCTCTTCCTGCTTAGTGACATTCATCCATGGAAATCCCTTCCATTTCCAAACTAAGATCTCTTTCTTTTCCCTACCTTTTAAATCTTCCTCCCCTACCCAACCTTCTCTTCACTCATGTATTTATAGATTCTTTTATTTCTAAGACAAGAGAGTTCAACTTTTCCTTCATTATTAGCCCTTGATTTGACCCTCATTCACTCCTCTCCATACTCACTGCTCCCTTCCTCCTCTTTATGTATCCTTCCCATGTAGAAATGAAGTCCTATAAAGAAGTATTGATTTACCTGTACCCAGGTTATCATCAAGTTTTGTCCATAATAACCCTGTTTTCACTGTTACTTCTATCAGATTTCTGTATTACTTCTGTCTCCTTGTATACATTTAGAATGAAGTCTCTTATTGGTTTTTCTGTTTCAGTTGTTGTCCTTGCCTATTATTTACTGCTACATTTGTTGTTTGAAGTATTCAAGAGGTTGATTATCTCTTTAGTTTTGGTTTTCTTTCCGAAATATATCTCAAACTCTTCTTTGTTATTACATTTATTATTGAATATTCATCTTTTCCCAATGTGGTTAAGCTCAGTTATGCTGGATAGGTCAACCTGAACTCCAGGACTGGGGATAGGAGCAGATTTTGATGTCATCCTTGATGATATCTTTGAGTCTACTAGGTCAGCCTTTCTCCATTATCTTTGGCGCATAATTTCTGTTTATCAAGCTAAATCACAAAGTTAATAGGTAGAAGTCTCTAGTTTTTCTTTTGTTATCTAAACTTTAAGCATCTTTATGTAGACACCCAAAACCCTGGATTATGCTACTTTTTCTGGGTTTTTTTTTTTTTGTCACCAGAGAAAAATTCTAATTGTCTATCTATGAGCAATAAACATTTTTTTCCAATTATTTGCCTGTCTTAATTTCTACAAATGTTATTTTATAATTGGAATCATATCATTCATCATTGCCTCTTGGGAAATAGACTTTCCATTTTTTTTTTGCTTTTATGGTGATTTTGAATGCAATTCTTCATTCTTGCTCTTTCTACTAGGTTTTACTATATTAAAGAAATGATGAGAATTTTTATTGTATTAACTTCACATACTGAAATTTTCTGCATTTCCTAATTGTTCCTAATTTTTTTGGTTAATTATTTAGAGTTTTCTAAGTAAATCATTATGTCAGCAACACAAAGTGATAACTTTGTTTCCTCGTTCCTATATTTATTCCATGGATTTCTCTTTCTTGTCTTATATGTAGCCTTTCTAGTTATTTATTAAATAGCAATGGTGACCATGTCACCCTTCCTTTTTCTACTACATATTGTATTATGTTTGCTCTTAGATATGATTTACTAAATTTAAGGGATGGTTAATTTATTCCTATCATTTTTAAAATTTTACTTTTATAGAAATTTATGTTGAATTTGTTTAAAATCCTTTTAAATCATCTATTGATATAATTTGAAAATTATTTACATTATTAAAATTATTTATTATGCTTTTGAACTATTTTCTGCTGAACAAACCCTGTATTGATAGTTTAAACTCAATCTATTCACAGTATAAAATCTTTGTTATATATTGTTGGATACTGTTTGATAATATTTTACCTTTTAAAATTTCAATAAAGTTCATTAGTATGAGGAATATGTAGATGTGTTTGGCTTATACAAGAATATGAAGGGACATTGTGAGTTTACATTACAAAGACTGGAATCTTCCTGTATTGTTGCCTATGAGCAGCTATGTGAGCTTAAGACAAAAGACAGGAGCTGCTAGGTGGCACAGCGGATAGAGCACCGGCCCTGGAGTCAGGAGTACCTAAGTTCAACTCTGACCTCAGACAATAATTACCTAGCTAACTTAACCCCATTGCTTTGCAAAAACAAAAACATAAACAAACCTAAAAAAAAAAAAAAAGACAAAAGACATAACCTCAACCTGATCAGAACCTGAAATTAGGCCAGGTCTGACACATCTAATTCTGAGTTAACCTAGGGACTGTCCTTCTCCTTTGTGAATACTCAAGGAGATTACCGTTCCCTCCCCTGTGCTCATAATGAGCAGGGCAGAGAAAATGTATAGGGAAAAAGTATCAATTATATTGTCACCCCACTCAATGACTGGCAGGAAGTAGAGAGGAACAAGACTTTCAAACTGCATATAAGACCCAGCTTCATTGTGATTCAGTGCCCCTTTCCTTTTCCTTCTTTAGTTAAGATATCTTAGTAAAGGACATTTTAATCGCTCTGGACTAAGTATTTGCCAGCCATTTATAACAATTTGGGGGCTAGTTTGGTATATAATGTGAATCTTTTCTATGTTCTCCTAGATGAACACAAGAAAATAGCATGTACAAATGGCTTAATTTCAAGTACATTTTCTTGGCTTTCTTTGTGGGGGGGGGATATCTTTGGGATTCCTGGGAAGATTGTCTAGGTTTGGAGCTGAATGATTAAAATGTCTGGGGGTAAAACTGCAGTAGGGGTGATCTCCAGGATGGTAAGGTGGTGTCCAGAACAGCTCTGGCTGGCTGAGATGTCCTCCAGGTGGGAGATATAGCATGAAGGAGAGGCCAGACAATAATAGGATACACTGAATGGACAGAGGAGAAATTGGGGTTCCCTCTCCAGGAATTTCCCCAAAATGGGGAAAGTCAACAGCAGACTCATGAGGTCCAGGATCCTTGTGGCTCAGAAGCTGGAAGGAAGCTGATTGGATCCAGTATGGTTGCATGAGAGTTTGTGTGTGTGTGTGTGTGTGTGTGTGTGTGTGTGTGTGTGTGTGTATTTCCTGTGTTCTCTCTTGTCTAAATTGTCTAGGTTAGCCCTAGTCTTGGGGGATTTCTGGGTCTGGGGACTAAGTTTAAGTTTTAAACTGTGGGGGTCAAGGTGTTGATCTGAGGAGTTTTGGAAGGTGGGGGGGAGGAGGAAATAAATCTGCAGAGTATTATTATGCCTCTATCTTGGAGTTTAGCTCCTCTCCCACTGAACCTGCTACTAGTAGTGTGCAGAGCTAAAGAATGGGAGGAAGGGAGACTCTTAAAAGAGAAAAAGTTGTGTCAGGGAGAGTTTAGGTGAGAAAAGAATTTTTTAAGGGAAATGATTAAGACTGAGAAATTGTAAGAGGGAATATTTCTTATTCTTGTGGTTATTTGGGAAAGACCCCATGCCTTCTCTCTGGGTTAGGGGAAGGGGTGGGAGTGGTGCACGTGTAGTGGTTTGATACTACCCCCATCTCATTAAGACTTTTACTCTAAAATTAAGTTCAGCTGGAGGGGTGCCCTGCCCATCGTGGGGGGTGGGGTACATAGGAGACTTCAAGTGCTTAGCCTTAAAGGGAAAGAAAACCACAAGTGTCTTGTGTGGTTGAAAAAAGGAAGAAATTTTTAAAAAACAGATTAGGAGACATGTTTATTGAAAGGAAATCATATTTAATGAATGCCTTTGCTCTGGCCACATGCTCTAAAGTCCTCTTCCTAACCCTCACTCGCTCACTCCATTTTTAAGGTAGACTCATTTCTGAACTGGAGTTTTGGGAATCATTCCGAGGGTTTTACAGGAGTATTAGTGTTGTTCAATTCTGAAAGAATCTTTGTACAGAATGGGAGGAATTAAATAACCTACATTGTTAATTGGTTTGGGATTTTGAGCTTTATTGAAACACCTTGGAGTTAAAGGAAATTGGTATTGTGTTACTAAGAAGAAAAATATATAATTATGTTATCAGAAACATTTGCTGATTTCTTTTGGGAAAAAAGAAAATACAGGAGAAGAAAGAGTTTTGTGAAGGGCATTTATAGACTGGGCTTGTTAATTCTGTAATTTGTTTTAATGTTAAGCCTAATAATGATAATAATTGTATAATTTTGGATGGAGATTTGGAATGTGAATGCTGGAGTTAGCTTTTATCAAACTAAACTTTTGGGAAGTTAAAATTTATTGTTGAGAGCAAACTAAATGAATTGAGGTTTCATCTAAAGATTTAGTTTTTTGCCATTAGATTAAACATGACATAAATAAGAATTGCATTGGACTTCTAAATGTATCATATGTATGAGATTGAATTCTTGAGGATCTGGGTAAAGAAGCTTGGAAAACAAAAATGCAAAAGATATTGGGATATTCATTTTGCTTTTGTCCTAAGGGAATAAGATGTTAGCATAAGACTCTTTGTTTAATGTGAGTTAATAATTGCATGTTTAATTTTAAAGAAGTCAAGATTGTGGACTTCTCTCGTGGTAGCTGGAGACAGCTGATGTGGGGGGCTCTGATGGATGACTGAGCAAATAGCAATTGTGTGTCTCACTTTGAGATAACTTATTGATGAGTAAGATGTCTTTATCAGTTATGTAATAGACTTTTTTGTAACTGCAGAGAGATTATATTTACAATTATTTGGTTACCTATTGTAAGATTAAAGCCTATAATTAACATGTGATTATTTTGAAGGGGTAATGAGGGAAATATCAAAAATTATGACCCCCTTCTGAGATCTCTGAAATTCTTAAACTGTATATTGAATTTGGTATAGATCTGTGGGTTCATGTATAATATAATAATGGAAAGAATGTTTTGTAAAATCTAGTAGGTCACATATTCTTATTGTTATATTGTTATTTTGGAAATAATACCACATATTGGAAAATTTAAGTCATCTTGTTTTAATGGTTTGAAAGAATTCTGAAAGTAATGATTTTTATTTTAAACATGGCTAGTAGTTAAACAAGTTTATGTATAGAAATTTTCCAGTTATATATGTAAATTGGGATTATTGTGTTATATGTAACTGGTTGTTTGCTTTAAAGTAAAAGCACCTATGAAATATGAGAAAGATAAAATAATAGTGATAATTTGAGATTCTCTGTGGCAATCTCTAGCTTTAGAATTTAGGACATGATGGGTAATCTCCTACCCAAAGGTAGTGTTTATTTATTTATAATACAACAGGCTAGAAGGAGGGGTCTCTAATCAAGGGGAATATGACATACTATCTGTATATAAGGATAGAATGGATATGATTTCAGACAAAGGGATGCAGGTCTGGAGATCAGAGGCCTTGAGTAAAAGGTAGGAGATGAGGCATGTAGGGCCAGTCATAGTTAGAATTCCTGGTTTTAGCAAGGACCCAGGGAGGACACTCAGAGCTTTAGGTAGGGGATTCATTAATTGGAACCCCATCAAGACTATAATTGGAATTTAGTGAATTTGGATTCATTAGGAGTTCCAATTAAGGTAAAATTACTATTTTTAGATCATGGGAATTTTAATTTTTCTTTTATGTCTGATACCAGAATTGATCAACAAAAGTAAGTGTTAGTGGGTCATTGTGTTTATGGAGCTAGGAGGCCCATGGAGGCCTGGAAGGTTGTAGGTGACAGGGCGGAGTAGTTGAAGGGGTGGATTTTCAGTGTGATCTGAGCTTGGACCCTTTCTGATTTGATTTTCCAAATATATCATTTGGATAATGTCTCACCTGGTAAATTAAATCTGGCTTAAGACATTTGATTACCCACATGACCTCTGCCTGGATGCTGACATTCAAAAATTAGATGTATAAAGCAATTTTCCTTTGTCCTGGATGTTTATAGTAAACTACTTTAAGCAAACCAGATAAAGAAGTTTTAGATTAATTGGTTTTATCAGACAGGTTAGGTGTGTGGTTCTGGCTATATGTTTAGGTAAGGATTAAGATTCCTTAATTTTTTTGTTAGGAGGGAAGTTTAGGTAGGAAGAATGGGAAGTTTTAGAAAAATAGAGATATGATCCTCTATAATTATAGTTTCAAGGTCTAGTTTAATGAAAAGAATGTGAGTTAGCTAAGTACATCAAGAAAAAGAAAACCTTTGGTATATTTGCAAATATTTTGGGAAAAAATTCATTTTGACTAAGGATGTTTGAGTCATTGTAATGAGAGGAAAATGTTGACTTTTATTTTTAAGCCATATGCTGGGTACTCTTTGTATTAAGATGATTGTCAAATGTGTATGCTACAAGTTTAAGCTAATTTGGTAACTTAAAATGATATAGTTAAGCAACTATGGCAGCTTATTGTGTTGAAGTAAAATGTATATGTCAATATGACAGTGAATAATGGAAAATGTAAGTTGTAATAAGCTCCAGAATTTTATTGTCTTGTGATGAAAACATGTATTTTGGTCTGAGTAAAGTATTATGTTAAGCAGTTCCTTTACCAGAAGAAATCTCAACAAGTCACCTAAGCTGGAGAGGATTTTTGGCACAGATTCAGAATATGCAAAAGGACACTGGATTTCTCCAGGGGAGGAGAGAGAGAGAGAGAGAGAGAGAGAGAGAGAGAGAGAGAGAGAGAGAGAGAGAGAGAGAGAGAAGAAGAGAGAGAGAGAGACAGAGAGAGAGAGACAGAGACACACCAGTGTCACTGGATTAAAAAGTACTTTGCAGAGAGTAGAGAAGACTAGAAAGGTAGTAGGGGACTAGATTTTGAAGGACTATGAGTACGAAACAGAGGATGTTGCTCCTGGAGGTCATAGGGAGCCACTGGAATTAATTGGGACATGACTTATTTTGACATGATTTAGAAAAATCACCTTTATGGCTGAATGGAATATGAAATGAGGAGAGACTTCAGATAGTCCAAATGGTATCACCATCTTCCTATTCCCCCCAAGTTTGTCCTTCTTGGCTCTATACTCTCTTTTTTGACAATCTCTGCTTTCATGTGTTCAGTTTTCATTTATGTACAGATGATTCCTAAATCTTTACATACAGGCTTCGTCCAGGCTTCACCTTCCTCCTGACCTCTTCTTGCATCATCAAATGCCTTTTGAACATCTTAAACTTGATGTCCTATAAGCAGCTCAAATTCAACATATCCAAAACCTCATAATCTTTCCCTCAAATTCTTCCCTTTTTAAGCTTCCAAATCTGGCAAGAGCACAATCACCATATCAGTTACCCAGACTCACAATTTCAGTGTCTTTCACTTTTCTCTTGTACTCATTCTGCACATATAATCTATTGACAAGTCTTGTCATTTCTACCTTCAAAGTATCTTCCAAATATGTTCTCTTCTCTCTCTACTCACATAGCCCCTCCAAAATTGATTTTTTTGACTAGGTAAAAGAACATTCTTTACCTCATTTTTAGCTAGCCTTACTTAGCTTGAAGAGGTCAGTGTCTTCCATTGCATCCAAGGTCACCTCCAGTTGTCCTGATCTATATTTGGTCACTGGCCCCAGATGGCTCCAATGAGGCTGGTGATTTTTCAGTTGCATGTCATTAAATGGCATCATCTTCTTTAAGAATGAAAGAAGGGTGGCGTAGTGGATAAAGCACCGGCCCTGGAGTCAGGAGTACCTGTGTTCAAATCTGGTCTCAGACACTTAATAATTACCTAGCTGTGTGGCTTTGGGCAAGCCACTTAACCCCATTTGCCTTGCAAAACAAAACCTTAAAAAAAAGAATGAAAGACAGGGTTTCCAGATCTCTCAGCCCAGATATTGCCAAGGGCAACTTGGAAGTCATCAGGAAAACTGCTACAACAGAGTGAAAACAACTCAGGTTTGTTCAGCACAGAGCCAATTCCATCAGACCAGGAGATAGTCTCAGGATCCCCTGAGTTATCATCAACAGCTGCTTCTGGAGCTCTCAGTTCATACATGGGAATAAAATCAGAAGGAGATTACAAAGGTCTCTTTGCTATCCCCAAGGCAGTATTCTGTTGCTTTTCCCATACTCAGATCTAGGTTGTAGTCTGGAACCCCAGTCCCAAGAAGAGCAGAAGCACAGCAGAGTTTACTGCATGCAGCAGAGAAGGGACCCTTCTCACAGTTCCAGGGTAAAAAGGAGTGTTTTTAGTCACCCACAGACCAGAGCACAGACGGAAAGAGTAAACATAATCTATCATAAAACCTTGGAAGAATTAAAAATTTGCATAATCCTAGAAGTATCTCTGAAAACATCTGCAAAATGTTTGGGACAATGCATTTCCACCCTAGAAGCAGTCTCACCTTAACAATGAATTAAAATCAAGTCATAGACTGGGAAAATGAGGAAACAACAGAAGGAAAAAAATCCAACTATAGATAATTCCTATGGTGATATGAAAGATCAAATGACACACTAAGAAGAAAATAACAAAGTCAAATACTCTACATCCAAACCTCTAAGAAATATATGAATTGGGCTCAGATTATGAAAAACTCAAAAAGGATTTTTAAAATCAAGTAAGGGAAGTAGAAGGGAAACTTGAAAGGGAAATGAGAGTTATATGGGAAAATCATGAAAACTGACACAGCAGTTTGCTGAAGGAGATATAAAAAATTACTGAAGAAAATAACATCTTAAAAACCAGACTGGGTCAAATAGAAAAAAGAGTCCAATGAGGAAAAGAATGCCTTTTAACAAAAAGCAGAATTGGCCAAATGGAAAAGGATATACAAAAGCTGACCAAAGAAAATAATTACTTAAAATATAGAATGGGGCAAAGGGAAGCTGATGACTTTGTGAGTAATCAAGAAACAACAAAACAAAACTGGAAAAAAAATGAAAAACAGACCTGAAAAACAGATCCAGAAGAGATAATTTAGAAATTATTGGATTACTTGAAAGCCATGATGATAAAAAAGAATCTGAATGTCATCTTCATCAAATTATTAATGAAAACTGCTCTAATATTCTCAAAGCAGAGAGTAAAATAGAAATGGAAAAAATACACAGAAAACTTTTAGAAAGAGATCCCAAAATGAAAACTGCCAGGAATATTATAGTAAAATTTCAGAGTTCTCAGGTCAAGAACAAAATATTGCGAACAACCAGAAAGAAACAATTCAATTATTGTGGAGTCCCAAGTAACACAAGATTTAGCAGCTTCTACATTAAGGGCTTGAAGGGCTTGGAATATGATATTCTGGAAGATAAAAGAGCTTGGTTTACAACCAAGAATCAACTACCCAGAAAAACCAAACATACTTTCAGGGGAAAAGAAGAACATTAAATGAAATGAGGGACTTCCAAATTTCCTGAAGAAATGATGAGACCTGAACAGAAAATCTGATCTTCAAATACAAGACTCAAGTAAAGTACAAAATGGTATATAGGAAAGGCAAAGCATAAGGGACTTAATGATGTTGAACTGCTTATATTCCTGCATGAAAAGAGGATACTGGGCAGCAGGGGGGCTCACGAGGTGGCCAGATGCAGTGCGAGTGGGGCCGGGGGGCCACCAGCATCCTCATGGAGACCTCAGACGACACTGGGAACTGGCTGCGCTTCCAACTGGAACTGCAGTTCCTGCAATGCCTGACCAACCCCAACTACCTGAACTTCCTCGCACAGAGAGGCTACTTCAAGGACGAGGCCTTTGTCAACTACCTGAAATACCTACTTTATTGGAAAGAGCCAGACTATGCAAAGTACCTGAAGTACCCTCAGTGCCTGCACATGTTGGAGCTGCTGCAGTAAGAGCATTTCCGAAAGGAGTTGGTCAATGCCCAGTGTGCCAAGTTCATTGATGAACAAGAGATCCTTCACCGGCAACACTACTCAAGGAAGTGGATGAGACTGCAGCAGGTCCTGGCAGAGCAGCAGCAGCAGCAGCCTCAGCAGAACAGTGGGGGCAGCAGCTCCTCCTCAGCAGGAAAGTGAGGGGAGCCCCCCCCACCTTCTCTGAGCCATTCATCCATATCTATTTCTGATTTCCAAACTGAAGCAAAGTAGAGCTCTTTGTCAGAAGAAAAAAATAAAAGAGGATACTGACTACTAAAGGAACTTTTTCATTTCACTTAGAAGACACATACATAGACAAGGCACAGTTGAGAATTTCTTTTTTTTTAATTTTTATTTATTTATTTATTTATTTTATTCTAATTTTGTACAAATGGTTTTTTTCTACATTAATAAAATATTCTTGTTTAAGAGTAAACAAAATACCCCTCCCCCCATGAATATAGAATTGCTTGGGTGAAAAAGTAAAGGGGAGAGAAAAAAAATTAAAATTAAAATATAGTAATAATTGTAGGTATGGCCAGGTGGCGCAATGGACAAAGCACCAGCCCTGGAGCCACAAGCACTCGAGCCCACATCCAGCCTCGTAACCCAACAATCACCCAGCTGTGTGACATGCAAGCCACCCAATCCCCACTGCCCTGAAAAAAAACCAAAAAGAAGAAAAAAAAAGACCCAAAATAAAATAAAATAGTAATAATAGTAGGGGTGGCTGGGTGGCAGACAGAGCATTGGCCCTTGAGCCAGGAGCACCCGGGTCCCAATCCAGCCTCAGACACCCAATGATCACCCTGCTATGCAGCCCTCTGTGGGCCACCCAGCCCCATTTTCCCTGCACCCCCCAAAAATAATAATAATAAAAAATGTGCTTCAGTCTTTGTTCCAACACCAACAACTCTGTCATGGGTGGATCACATTCTTTATAGTAAGTCCATCGCAAAAGTAACTTCCATATTTTTCCACCATTGCCATTGCTGATCACAACTCCCTCCTTTTGTATTTCTCCACTACCATGTACTATATTTTCTCTCTCCTTTCACTCTGACTCTGCTGTAGGGTAGCTGAGTGGCACAGCAGACAGATCCCAGGTCCTGGGGCCAAGAGGCCCTAAGTCCCCATACCACCCCTTAGGCCCAGCATCCACCTGGCCCTATGGACCTGGGCAGGCCTTCCAATCCCAGCTCCTTGCAAGAAGTAAAAAAGGAAATGTGTTATATCTGACCACTCACCCCACCATGGTCCATCCTCTCTTCCTTTATTCACATCCCCACCCCTTCCCCCTGCTCCCCACTCCTTCTTACTCCAGATGTCTATACCCCACTGAGCATATATGCTGTTTCCTCTCCTAGCCACCTCTGATGAGAGCAAAGGTTCCCTCATTTCCCCTTGCCTGCCCCCTTCCATATCATTGCAAAAGCTCATTGTAATAAAAAAAAATCTTATTATATGAATTTATTTTCCCATTATATTTCCCTTTTATTCTATTGACTCCATTTTTACACCATATTTTATCTTCGAATTCAACTTTCTCCTGTGCTTTAACTATAAAAGCTCCCTCTACCTGCTCTATTAATTGAGAAGGTTCATATGAGTATTATCAGTGTCATTTTTCTATACAGGAATACATGCAGTTCATCATCATTAAATCCCTAATATTTTCCCCCTATCCTCCAATCTCCATGCTTCACCTGACTCCTGTATGTGAAGATCAAACCTTCTGTTCAGCTCTGGCCATTCCAACAGGAACATTTGAAATTCCCCTGGTTCATTGAAAGTCCATCATTTTCCCTGGAAGAGGACATTCAGCCTTGCTGGGAAGTTGATTCTTGGCTGCATTCTAAGGTCTTTTGCCTTCCGGTATATTGTATTCCAAGCCCTACGAGCTTCCAATGTAACTGTTGCTAAGTCCTGTGTGATCCTGACTGCAGCTCCATGATATTTGAACTGTGTCCTTCTGGCTACTTGTAATATTTTCTCTTTGACTTGAGAGTCCTAGAACTTGGCTATAATATTCCTAAGGGTTGGTTTTTTGGGATCTCTTTCTCGGGCAGATTGGTGGATTCTCTCCATTTCTATTTTGCCCTCTGCTTCTAGAATATCACGGCAATTTTCCTGTAGTAATTTTTTGAAAATGATGTCAAGGCTTTTTTCTTGATTATGACTTTCAGGTATTCCAATACTTTTTAAATTATCTTTCCTAAATCTGTTTTCCATATCAGTTGTTTTTTCAATGAGATATTTCACATTTTCTTTTAATTATTCATATTTTTGATTTTGAAGTATTGATTCCTGATTTCTGGTAAATTCATCAATCTCCCTGAATTCTATTATTTGTCTGAAGGATTTGTTCTCCTCAGAGCGTTTTTTTATCTCTTTTTCCATCTGGCCAATTTTGCTTTTTAAAGCATTATTCTCCTCAATAACTTTTTGAACTGTTTTATCCATTTGACCTAAGCTGGTTTTTAGCATGCTATTTTCTTCAGCATTTTTTTGGATTTCCTTGACTAGGCTGCTGACTTCATTTTCATGTTTTTCCTGCATCTCTCTCCTTTCTTTTCCCAGTTTTTCTTCCAACTCCCTCATTTGATTTTCAAAGTCTTTTTTGAGCTCTGTCATAGCCTGAGCCCAATTTCTGTTTTTATTGGAGTCTTTAGATGTAGGAGCTTGTGCTTTCTCATCTTCAGACTGTTTTGATTCTTCTTGGGCTCATATGCAAAATATTTCTCAGTGGTGTTCCTCTTGTTTCTCTGCTTTCTCATTTTCCCAGCCTGGGCTTGGTTTTGGGGTGCTTCCTGAGCTTTTGGGACACTCCCACAAGGGTCTCAGTGTGTGAGGCTCTGTCCTCCCTCCTGATCTGTGAATGACCATAAGCTCCCCCCTCTGCCATGGGGCTGAGGTGGAGGGGGCCCCTGCTGTTCTATGGGGGATCGTAGACTGTGATCAGGATCTGAATGTGGTCAGAGCCCCAGAGTCCTGTTCCAGGGGCAGAGGACAGAAGAACTCTGCAGTCTCTCTTCACTCCCCTCCCTCAGCTCAATGGGCTCATGCCCTGGGGGCTCCTGCTTATGGGCTCCCCCTGCTTCTGTTCCTGGATCTGGGCTGTGGAAAGACCAAGCTGCTTGCTGTGTGCCCTGAGGGCTGGGCTCCCTGTGCTCCCTCTGGCAGAGGTCCCCTGCTGTTCCCCCACTTTGTGCCCTGTGCTCCTTGGGGTGCAGCTCAGGAGACTCCCCCGCTGCTGTGAGCCGGGGCTCCCAGTGCCCTGGGGCTGCCTCCGGGAGGTTGAAGTTCTTTTGCTCTGGTGGGCCACCCCTCTGGCAGGCCGCCCCTCCGACCCCGGGGAGCACAGCCTTTCTGCTCTTTTCCAGGTTACCTTGAGTAGGAGAACTGCCTCACTGGGTCCTTTTGTGGGTTCTGTCTCTTGAAAGTTTAGTTAGAGTCCTTAGCTTATGAGTTTTATCAGAGTGCCTAAGACTAGATCCCTTCTTGTGGCCATCTTGGCTCTGCCCTCCCACAGTTGAGAATTTAAAGAGATACTATATTAAAAAGATGGAATTAATGGGTGAGAGAAGGGGATTTGAGAAAAAGAAAGATGAAGTAGAGTGGGGTAAGTTATTCCACATAAAAGAGACAAGAAAAAGCTTTTGTAGTACAGTCAAAGAGGGGGGAGGTAAAGAGGAGGATGTGAGCCTTACTCTCATTGGAACTGACTCAGAGAGGGAATAACATACACACTCAATTAGATATAGAAATCTATCTTGCCGAAAATAGGAGAGGAAAAGGATGGGAGAAAGGGAGTGGGGGGTGGGTGTGGTGAGAGAGGAAGATAAGTGAAGGGAAAGACAATGTGGGAGGGGAGAGTCAGATGCAAAACACTTTTAAGGAAGGACAGGGTGAAAAGAGTAAGAGAATAGCATAAAGGTGGATGGGGGAGAATAGGATGGAGGGAAATTCAGTTAGCAATACTAACTATAGGGGAAAATATTGAAACAAGTTTCTTTGATAAAATCTTCATTCCTCAAATATAGAGAACAGAATCAAATTTATTAAAAAAAATAAGAGCCATTCCTCAATTGATAAAGGATCAAAAGATATGAACAATTTCAGATGAAGATATTCATGCTGTCTATTTAAATCATTTTAAAAAATGTCCTAACTGATTATTGATAGGAGAAATGCAGGTTGAAACAATTCTGAGAACTACCATATACCTATTTGATTAGCTAATAGCACAGAAAGAGAATGACAAATATTGGAGGGGATTTAGGAAACATGTGACATTAATCTGCTATTGTAGTAGTTGTGAAAGGATTCAATAATTCTGTAGAGCAATTTGAAACTATGCTCAAAGGACAACAAAACCATGCTTAACCTTTCACCAAGCAATGCCACTTCCTGGTCTATATTCCAGAAAAGATGACAAATAGGAAGGAAAAGACTTTTATTATAAGATATTTATAGTAGCTGTTTTCTGGTGGCAAAATTGAGGGAATTCCCATAATTTGGTGTATGGCTGAACAAAATTTGTTGATGAAATGTTATTCTGTTATAAGAAATAATGAACAGGATACTCTCTGTAAAAAAGCTTGCGTGAGCATATGGAATAAGAAATGTACTATATATGAAGTAACAGCAGTGTGGTAGGATGATCAACTGTGAATGACTTACCTTTTCTCAGCAATTCTGTGATCCAAGAGAACTTTGAAGGACTTATGATAAAGAATACTATCCATCCCAAAGACAGTTGATTATCTGGTTTTTATTCTCATTATTAGTTTACCTTTCTTGAGGTTTCTTTTTTTGGGGTTGTGTTTACTTTTAGAACATAAAAATGTTTTTCATGACTATACATTTTTTAACCTTGATCAAATAACCTACTTTATCAATGAGGGGAATTGGGGTGGGAGGGAGAGAATTCAGAACTCAAGGCTTTAAAAGTGAATGTTAGGGGCAGCTAGGTGGTGCAAGGGATAGAACACCGGCCCTGGAGTCAGGAGTACCTGAGTTCAAATCTGGCCTCAGACACTTAATACTTACCTAGTTGTGTGGCCTTGGGCAAGCCACTTAACCCCATTTGCCCTGCAAAAAAATAAAAAAAAAAATAAAAAAAGTGAATGTTGAAACTTGTTTTTGCATATAATGGGGGTGGGGGGTAGAAAGGACAAACAAGAACAACAACTCTCTCAACTTTCTATATCCAAGCTATCATCAAGATCTATTAATTTCACCTTTGTAACATATTTTCAATAAGCCCTCTTCTTCCCTCTTATATTGCTACCTCATTGATGTTGTGCGCCCTATCTCCTTATGTCTTGGCTATAGTACTAGCTTATATTTAGTGTGTCTGTCACAAGTCTTTCCTGTCGCCAATTCATGCTCCATTCAGTCACACAGATCTAGCTATTCAATTCAATATCATCTTCTGAATCTAAAATAAAATCCTTTGTTGACATTGAAATCTTTCTCTAACCCCACCCCCACCGCTTCTTAGACCTTTATACCCCCTCACATATTCTTTGATCCAGTGATGCTAACCTCTTTTCTGTTCCCCAAATAAGACACTTCATCAATGGGCTTTCACTGACTCTCCCACATCCTCCTCATCCCTACTTCCTGGATTCCCTGGCTTCCTTCAAGTCTCAACAATTCCTTCTTCTACTGGAAATCTTTCCCAATCCTTTAAACTCTAGTGCCTTTTCTCCTTTGATTATTTCCTTTCTTTTCTTTCTATAGATAATTTATACATGTTTATTTGCTTCTTATCTCCTGTATTAGATTGTAACCTCCTTGAGGGCAAGGATTCTATTTTACTTTTTTTTTTTAATTCCCAGTGCCTAGAATATAGTAGCAATTTAATAAATGCTTTTTTTAGATTTTTGCAAGGCAGTGGGGGTTAAGTGACTTGCCCAAGGCTACACAGTTAAGTAATCATTAAGTGTCTGAAGGTGGATTTGAACTCAGGTCTTCCTGACTTCAGGGCCAGTGCTCTCTTCACTGCACCACCTAACTAACCCCCCCTTAATAAATTCTTATTGATATATGCTTTAAGTGACTTGTTTCTGACCGTCATGAGAATAGTAGTGGGAGATGAAGCCAGTTTTCCTTTTGCCTATCACTTCCCTTAAGAAGCAGGTTTAAAGCAAGTCTGACATAATGTCTCATTGGATAGGAAGGGAAAGGTACAGAGTGGAGCGACCCCCTCTCCCCCAATGAACATCACTTCTTCCAGCTCCATAAACAATAATGGAACTCTTCCTCATTTCCAAATTCAAGCCTTCTTTCAAGGTTAGAAGCAGACCTTCCAGAAACCTCACTGTGAAACTAGGATTGGCAAGTCTAAACATGGTCCATAGTATCATTCTTTCTATACAGATTCACACAAACACATTCATAAAATGTACAACAATAATCACAGTGACAACTTGTTTTCTATGTTCATTTCAGTCAACTTTATTATCCTGTAGAGAATATGAATGTATTACACACACCTACATATACAGCTAAAAGGCATAATGGATAGAACACCAGACCTAAAGTCTGAAGATTTATCTTCCTAAGATCAAAATTTCCATATGAGGCCATTAAGATTTGGATACAACTGAACTGACTGATCAAGTATTTAAATATAGGTGTGTGTGTTATAAACAAATGCAAATGTTTATAGATTCTTTGATAATATTCCTTGTGTCATCTACCAATATCACTAGTGAAGCAAATAATTCCATAAAAGAGATTACAGAATCATAGAAGTTTCAAAGTGAAAAATATAAATTTTTAAAAATAGGTTTAAAAATCAATGTTATAAATAGAAGATAATCACATGGTAGTTTCAACTAAAATTTTTTTTTGCGTGGACTCATACTCAGTATTAATCAGTAGTGTCATATGACACCTCCAAAAGTAAATGCCATCAGATGCAATAAAATAAATTGAGTTTTCAGGACTTGGGGTTATGATGGGGTAGGGTAATAGGTAGGAAATTCTTCCTACTGATCAAACCACTCCTTGAGAATTATTTACAATTATGGTATCCACATTTTCAAAATGACTTTTATAATTTGAATGTCTGCTGTGTAGTAATCCAGATGGTGAGAAGTCACTGACATTGGCAAGGACTTTGTGATTACGTTGTATGAGTATTAATTGAAGGAACTGGATATTCAGGTTGGAGAAAAGAAGAATGAAGATGGAAGTAGGGGAAATAGCTGACTTCAGAGGTTTGATTAACTATAACATAAAAATAGGATAAGACTTATAATGACTTTAGAGGTCAGAATTAGAAACACAAGGTAGAAATTGTAAATGGGCAAAATTTGGACTTAATTAAAAGGAAACCATAGCAGAATAAATGAAGGAAACAAACATTTATTCTAAGAAAGTGCTTTATATATAATGTCTCACTCAATCTTCACAGCCACCTTGGAAGAGAGATTTTATTAATATCTCCCATTTTTTCAATTGAGGAAACTGAGACAAATAAACATTAAATGACTAACCCAAGGTCACAGACTTAGAACCTGAGACTAGATTTGAACTTTGTCATCCTGACTATTCCAGTATTCTATCTACTATGACACCCAGCTGCATTTTGGGTAGCTTTTAGAGGCTTATGAAAGGAGAATGGCTACTTTACGAAACCTCTTGTGTCCTCTGATGAGGGATCTCCAACAAAGACTAGGTGATCATTTGCCTGGCATATTGTAGAGCTGCTTCTGATGCTAGTATGTGTTGAATTAGATAGAATTCCAAATCTAAAATGTTACTCTCCTCTAGTTACAATGTTCTATTTGCCCATACCCAACTCAAAAGAAAAAGGTGACAGTCTTAAAAAATACATTTAGTTAAATTCTAAATATAGTTTAAATCTCAACAGCCCAGAAGTTTCAGGATTCAAAAGCCCTTGAAGATATCGAGTCCCATAGGCACATGCCCCTAGGGTCAATCTATAAAAACAATCTCTAGGGAGTCTTAACAAGAAAGGTATGTAGAAGTGGCCCCAACCTCAGCTCTAGAGGTTAGAGGCTCTCCAAGCTTTTGGTTGGAAATTTTCTAATCATGCATAGAGATTTGGTCTTTCCTGGATCTAGGGTAAGTTCTTTCTGTAAGTACTTGAATGACTTACATGTTGAAGAGTAAATAGATTTCTTTTGCCTAGCTCTAGAGGGCAGAACTTGTGAGTTGTAGTTGCAGGAAGATAATATTTGGCTTCATATAATAGAAAGTTCATAAGAATTATAATTTTCCCAAAGAGAAATGAATAATCTGTGCAGATAGTCACTCTTATTCATTTGAGATCTTACAGTAAAAAAATGACTGAGCAGTAAGCTGACCCAGTGGATTGAGCACTGTTCCTAGAGTCAGGAAGATGCTACTCAAATCTGACCATACTTACCAGCTGTGTGACCCTGGGCAAGTTATTTAACCATGTTTGTCCCAGTTTCCTCATCTGCAAAATGAGAAGGAAATGGAAAACTGTTTCAGTATCTTTGCCAAGAAAAACCACAAAATGAGGGCATAAAGAGATGGACACAACCAAGCAACAACAAGTAAAGAATGACTGATACCTTTTTGAGGTTGGGATTCTTATTTACCTGTGTATACATCAAATAGTTGTGACGTCCTTTCTAGCTCTGAGATTAACTTAGTTTTCAATTCTTCAATTCTTAGAAAGCAAAAGTTAATAGGATTAAGATCTTATAACCTTTTCAGAATGGGAAAAGAGTGAATAAAAATGAGTAACCGGATGTTGAAATCTATAAGAGAGCAAAATAATAAAGATTTTCTAACTTCTATGACCTTTGTCATGACCACCATTCAGGAAGCTGAAAAGCACTATAACTTGGACATTTGCAAAAAATTACTTAATTGCACTTGGTGAGTTCAAATGATCAAGCTTTGAAGGATTAAATTCAAGCATTTTAAAAGTAGTTATTACCCTGAAAAGACAGTGTACTATAGTGGAAGGAGCTCTGAAGTCTGGGGGGATACTGGGTTGCCAACACTACCACTAATTAATCTGTGTAACCTTGACTACTTTACTTAAACTCTATGGGATTGAAGTTTTCACTCCTGTAAAATGAGGAGATGGGACTAGAGAACTGCTGAGCATAATTTTAATTCTAGATCTATGATTTTGTGCTTCTCTCAATGCTACTTGAATATATAATGACTGAATTTAGCTTTTCACATAGCAGACTATTTTTGGTGGTAGTGGTAGTGAAGAAAGAGTATTAAATTGCATTGAGAAAATAATTTAAAAAACCCTATTATAGGACTTTATTTTTTTTTCTGTTTGCTCTTATTAGATTCAGTTCATTAAACTAGCTGACTGAAATGTATTTGCAAGCTATCATTCAAAGTGGTATCTATCCCCTCTAGTATTATGAGAACCGAGTTGATTAATTCTCTCCACATAATTCTATGATAAAAGTCTAAAATGTCACTGAACCAACTAAAGTTTTCTGCTAGACTCCACTTGTAAACTTCTTTTTAGGTGACAGAAAGTCATCAACTATTCTTTGCTTCCACTCATTAAACCAGTCTTCAATACACCAACAGAGATGATTATTTAGTTTATACTATATGGGTTTTTCACTAGTCTAATAAAATAAACTTTCTAAAATGTAAATCTCTATAAAACATTGAAATTTGGATTTACTTTATCCAGTAACCACATCTACAAAAGGACAGGAGATTAATACATTATTTCCTGATGAAGTCATGTTATACGTTGTTGATAATTATTGATTTTTTAAAAGCTCCCAAAACAGTCCTTTAATAATTTATTCTACAATACTGCAGTAAATGAAAACACTAAGACAGAAGATGCATGAAAATCCTTCAGGAATACTATAAAAGACAGTATAAAATGAGGTGTTTTATAGACTCCATTCTCTTCTTTCCTCTTATTTTGAGAAAAAAAACAATACATTGCTTTTCTCCAGTCTAGCAACTTCTTTCCAATTTATATAATATTTTAATGAGTTTTGGAATCACAGCAATGAAACCTTTTGATTACTGAACATTTGAAAGTCTTTTTTCAGTATCAGGAGAAAAACATACATTGAGAAATGAGGACAAAGTCATAGAAGGCAGTTAGGTAATCTCTTCTATAGTTTTGCTCACATATAAGTTTCAATTTCCTGAGACTTATTTTTATTAAATTCGTTACATTGTGATGATTATTTCTGAAAGAGGAAAAAAAAAAAGAAAAAGAGTTGGTCTGTTCTACCTTCTCACCATTTCTTATTATCATGACTTTCTATTCTTTTCTTTGATTTTTCCTGTTGTTTCAAATATAGATGATAATTTTTGTTATTGAAGTCATCCTTTTTTATATATGTAATCTTATTTTATCTTTAAACTCATGTTCCTGATGCTGTACTTTTCAAAACCTTGTCAACTTTTTAGATTCATACACCATTATCTGCCCTTGATTCTATCTTCTCTATATATACCTACCTTCATTTAAATTAGTCAAAATTTTTCTCCTGAATATTCACATTGTTCTCTTCAGACAACTATTCCTTTCCTTTCTTATTAATTGTAGAATGTGCTTCTGATTGCATTTTCAGGACCTGATTCTTGGGAGATTCCCATCAGTCTTGAGGCAACTATACTTGCAGAATTATAGACTATGGATCCTATCAACATATTGTTTCCCAGTTTTTTGGAAGTATTATCCCAAAGTCTAGGAAAAATACAAAATTATGCACATTTGTTCTACAGTACCACAATTTCTAAGATAGAGCATTTATTTAGAGGGTTCCCATCATTTATTCTTCCAGTACCAGAACACTTTTTTAAAATCTAAATTACATCCAGAAGCATACTTTCTTTTAAATATTATTTAATTTTATTAGTTCTTAGTTATTTTATTAATTCTATATTAGCTTTTATTTTTTCACTATCTCTTATCAGTCTTTTCTTAGAAAGTTTTCTTTTTTCTATTGACTTCAATACCCATAGTATCTTCTTTCTTTTTCTTCTGCTTTACTTCTTTCTCTTATTTCTTTCTTTCTTTCTCTTTCTTTCTTTTTCTAATTCTTCCTTCTTCCTTGTCTTCCTCCTCCTCCTCTTCTCTTCTTCTCCTTCTCCTTCTTCCTTCTTCTCCTTCTTCTTCTCTCCTTCTTCTTCTCTCCCCTTCTCTTCTTCTTCCTTCTTCTCCTCTTCTCCTTCTCTTTTTCTTTTTCTTCTTCTCTTCTTCCTTCTTCTCTTCTTTTCTTCTTCCTTCTCTTCTTCTTCCTTCTTCTCTTCTTCTTCTTCCTCTTCTTCTTTTCTTCTTCTTCTTCCTCTTCTTCTCCCTCCTCTTCTTCTTCTTCTCTTCTTCTTCTCCTTCTTCTTCTTTGCTTCTACTTCTTCTCTTATACTTCTCTAAGAAGAAAGGGTAAATCTAGTGTTTTCTGAGGCAGATCATTTAAATTTGTATGACCTCCCCACTCCTGGAATAGAGACAAATTTGTGTCTTCACAACTTCTATCCATTGTTCCTAATTCTGACCCTTGGGTAGGCAGACAGACAGGACAAGCAAAATCTATATTATACAGAATGATCCTTCAGATACTTGAAGCTATCTACAATGTTCCCATAATAACCATCTTTTCTCTGGGCAAAAGTATTTCCAGTTCCTTAAAACTCTCTTAATCTAAGGACATAGTTTAGTTATTGCCCTTCATCATCATTATTACTTCCTCATCATCACCCTCCTTTGGAAAATCTACAATTTAAAAATATCTTTCCTGATCTATGAAGACTAGAAATGAACACAATACTCCAGATGTAGTCTTGTCAGGAAGGACTATAGGAGGCCTATTTTTTCCCTGGAAGTGATACTTGTCAATGTTACTTAAGATGATGTTGTTCTTCTTGGGCTTCTATATTGCAGCTTTGATTCAAGTCAATCAAAATCATCAGGCCTTTTTCAGAACAGTCGATATTTAATTATACTTCCTCCACCTTATACTTGTAAAATTGGTTTATTGGAACAAAATATAAAATTTTACATTTATTCCTATAAATTATTTTATTAGAGTGAACCTAATCTTCTAGTATAGCATGATCTTGTTGAATACTGACTGTTTTACTTAGTGTATAAGTAAGCCTTCCCTTTCTGGTAATCTGCAAACTTCTTAGGCATGCTAATCTAAATCAATGATAAAAATGCAAAATACTCCTGAACCAAACACTGATGTCTGGGCTGTTCTACTGCAGTGGTTTCTGAAATGTCTTTACCAATTTATGACCTAACCAGCACTTCATTATTTTATCTATATTCCCTTAGTTTCACCAACCTCCTCATTTTCATTCTTGGTCATCTTTTCTAATGTGATTCCTATGAGGTAAAAGCTTATAGTTGATATAATTCAGATTCCTACCACTATTTCTGTCTCAGAACATTTTGTTTGGTTTTTGATAAATAAGAATAAGTATAAGATCTCAATATCTTTGATTCTTATGAATTTTAAAGAATGAAATTATCATGATAGGATATCACTTTATATATTGCAAAAAAGCATTTAATTTTGATCTCATATTAACTCTCTGTGCTAATATTAACCCAAATTTATATATGAAGAAATTGAAGTTTATAGAGTTTTTTTTCTTGCCCTGGAATACATATCTAAAGTAATAGAAGTAAGATTTGAACCCCAATCTTCCAGACTTGTAGTCAGGAATTCTAAGCACTGTCATACCAGTTATCAAAGGAAGAAGCTCATTAAAGGTATGGAATATGTAAGTTTGTTTTTCTTTGTATTTTCCATTGTATCCCCCAACAGTAGTGCAGTACTTTCCAAATAATTTTCATGGTAAATGTCTACTGAATTGAGTGGTTGAAAGAAATCCAAAGAATTTTATTTTTTTATCTGCCTTCCTTTTAGCCAAAAACTACTGAAAACTGGGACAACTTAAGTCCCTCAATCAGTATCATATTTACTTGGCCAAACATCCTTCAGCCCTTTTTCTCAAACTCAGTTCCAAATATCCAAATCTCATTTTCAAATACTGCCTCCTTATTCAACCTTCTTATTTCTGTTCTCACATCTCACTTTCTCTTCCAAAGCTACTAAACTCCTATCTTTAATTGTCCACAGTATTTTTTATTACAATAATTTTATCTCAACAATAGTCAGGTTAGGAAAGATTTGTGATATTTCTTTTTCATACTGAACACATTTCATAGAAAGACAAAGAACCTCCCTCATGTAAAAGACTGATAAATACTGTGTCACTATCTTGTCTCAAAAAACTACTAATCATGACTATACAATTAGGAAGAAGATTAAGAACCATCAAAGGAGAAAGAGAAAGTGAACAGAGAAATTAGAATCTTAGTGTTTCTGAAGAGAAGCAAAGATAGGGCACACAATTGAAGGGTTTAGTCAGATCTCAAATAAACAAATAGATCAAGAGAGATTAAAAATAGAAAAAAACACACCCCATTTTTATTGATAATAAAACTGTAATTATCATTAGTACTGAGGCATCTGGGTGGTGGATAGAGTCCTGGACCTGGAGTCAGGAATACCTGAGATCAAATCTGGTATAAGACATTCACTAGCTTTGGGACCCTGGGCAAGTCACTTAATCCTGTCTGCCTCAGTTTTCTCATTTGTGAAATAAGGCACAATAGGAAATGGCAAACCATCTCAATATCTTTGCCAAGAAAATCTTAAATGGAATACAAAAGAATTGGAAACAACTGAAAAGACTAAAAGACTAAACCACTACCACCACCTTAATTCACCTTAATCATCATAATGGCTCCAGCAGTGATATCCTTACCCTGATTCTATTCTACACAGGACTAGCAGCATAATCTTCAAAATGAACTGTTATGAATATACAATTCTCCTCAAGAAAACAGTGACTGAATTTTGTCTATTCTAAAGTACAAAAAGTGATCCTAGAATGGAAGGACCTCCACAATTTTCTACAGCCAAGCTGTCCAGTCTAATCATGCTGAATTCCTTTTCATTTTCTTTTTCAGCCAAACTGATCTATGTTCTTTCCTCTATATCTCCATCAGATGTATCCCTGCCTTCCTGAGAAGTATAGTTCAAAAGAGACCTCTTCTTGAAGTCTTTTCTGTACCTACAGATGAAAGTGTTCTTTTCTTCCTAAAATTTCCCATATTTTTTCCATGTTCCTCCTTTGAACTTTCCTGTGCCATGGTTACTTGCATAACTATCTCCCATAACTGCTTTTTTTCCCAAAAAAGTTATTATTCCCCAATGTCTCCAGTTTCTCCTAAGTCTCTCAGAATCCTTGCTTCCTGGGAAAACTCAGTTTATGAAACACTTAAGTAAGATCTTTCATAAACCTTCTGGCTATTTCTGGACTCTCCAAATTACATTGTACTTATTTTCTTTACACTTTTTTTTGCATATACCTTTAATAGTTTTGCCTTTCTTTTTCTTTTTTCATTTTGGTTTTTGCAAGGCAATGGGGTTTAGTGATTTGCTCCAGGTCACACAGGTAATTATTAAGTGTCTGAGATCAGAGTTTGAACTCAGGTCCTCCCGACTCCAGGGCTGGTATTCTATCCACTGTGCTGCCTAGCTACCACTACATATTGTCTTTTGTGAAAGAATATAAACTCCTTTTAAGGAGGTACACTTTCATTTTTTGTCTTTGTAGTCCCAGGGTTCTTTCAAAGTTTCTGGCATATAGGAGAAGTTTTTAATAAATGCCTGTTCTGTAATTTGTTCCTCCAATTAGATTGTAAGGGACTTGGAAGTAAGGGCCATGCCATTTTGTCTTTTTATGTTCAACACCTTGCAGAATTCCTTGTATGTGATGTATTTTATAAATAATTATCAGCTGGGCTTGGCTTGATGACATGAATGAAAAGATAGGAGAGTATAATCAAAGAATGATATTTCAAAGTAAATCTTGCAAGTGGAAAAATTTGAAGAGTTAGTGATATTTAAGAGATGATTGTGTGTGTGTCTATGTGCATGGGAATGTATGCATATGTGTGTGTGTGTGTGTGTGTGTGTGTGTGTAAGAGGACAGAGAAAGATGTAAACTATTGGAATTATATGATCAGGTTCTAGCAGTCTAGCTAGATGAATTTTAATCTATAATCCTATAATTTAATGATATCTATCATTTTCCTGTTCACTTTTATAAATCCTGGAAAAAATTAGCAATAAAATTAATTTCTAGTCACTGTTACCCTCATACTAAATTTCTTCTTTCTTTCTTAGTTAGTGGGGAAGAGTCTCCAAAGGTCATTTATAGTCTACCTTTGAATCTAGGTAGGATCTTAGGGAAAAAAAAGACACATAAGTTTTTCTCTTGGATCTTCATATTAACAACAACAATTCAATTTAACAGCATTAAATGTAAAACCATAAAGTCAGAAGTTATTAACACATAAAATTTGCATCTTCTACCAAGTGACACATTTTGATAGGGTAAAGGAAATTGAAAGAAAAATTTCAAAGAGAGGATGGAAAATGTGTGTGACAATAAGGCTGTCCATTGTAGTTTTTCATGTACTTTTTTTTATAACTGAAACCATTGCTTCCAATTCATGAAATTTATTTTTTATTCCAAGCATGGTGGTACAATTCTTTAAATCACAATGAATATAGATTTTCAAATAGAAAGGACTTTAGAGGCCATCAGGACTAACCTCTTCATTTTATAAGATAAGAGAACTGATATCCAGAGAATTTTAAATGCTTCCCCAAGGTCACAAATCTAATATATTTCCTATTACTACTTAGGCAATTCTTATATCTAGCTAAGAGAAAGTCCATGGTATTGTCCCATAATATATACTATGATATGGGATCTATTCTCCAGCCCCACAGGGCTTGGCTATGGAATCTATTCTCCAGCTTAAATGAATTTCAGGCTACTTGGCCCAGCCAGCAAGATGGCTAGTTATCATTCTGGTAAGGAGAGGGAAAGGTAATCAGCTGGGGAACTAAGATCTAAATAGACTGAATTGAGAATGCCAGGAATTTAATTCAGTGCTTGACCAAGAGATAAATACTAATAAGGATGATATATTCAAATGTCATAAAGAGAGGTTGATCAGAAAACTAAGTTTGAATTTTGTCAGATTACAGCCAAAGCGAATTTGAATTCCCCAAATCCTCTGGATGTGATTCTTGTCAAAACTGGTTGAAAAGAATGAGTTTTCCATTCTTTTCCACTCCAATCATCTTTAGCTAATTTCCCTGCAACACTAACCCTCTCATTCTCTTTCTGGGTAGGCAGCAGCCACCATTGAATATAACATGCTATCCACTTGCCCATCATGTATAGCTCCAATGCCACCAGCTTGACACCAGCATTCTTCATTCTGAATGGAGTTCCTGGATTGGAATCATCTCACATATGGATCTCCCTCCCATTCTTTTTCATGTACCTCATTGCTGTTTTGGGGAATAGTGGACTCCTCTATTTAATTCGCCATGAGGAATCCTTGCACCGACCAATGTATTACTTTTTGGCTCTTCTCTCCTTCACTGATGTTGCCCTCTGTACTACAACTGTGCCCAATATGCTCTTTATCTTCTGGTTCAACCTTAAGGACATCTCCTTTAATGCTTGCCTGGTCCAGATGTTCTTTGTTCATATGTTGACTGGGATGGAATCTGGTGTACTCATGCTCATGGCCCTGGATCGCTATGTGGCCATTTGCTACCCCCTACGCTACACTACTATCCTCACCAATTCTGTTATTGCCAAGGGTGGGTTTATCACCTTCCTGCGGGGTGTGATGCTCATCATCCCTTTCACTTTCCTCTCCAAGAGGCTTCCCTACTGCCAAGGAAATACCATCCCTCATACTTACTGTGACCACATGTCTGTAGCTAAGGTCTCCTGTGGGAATGTCAAAGTCAATGCTATCTATGGTTTGATGGTAGCTCTACTAATAGGTGTATTTGATATCTGTTGCATCTCCGTGTCTTATACCATGATTCTCCGAGCTGTGGTAAGTCTTTCCTCTGCAGATGCCCGACACAAAGCCTTTAGTACCTGCACATCTCACATTTGTGCTATAGTTATTACCTATGTTCCTGCTTTCTTCACTTTCTTCACCCATCGCTTTGGAGGAAACACTATTCCCCACCACATTCACATCATTGTGGCCAATCTCTACTTGCTCCTACCTCCCACAATGAACCCTATTGTATATGGAGTAAAGACCAAGCAGATAAGAGAGGGAGTGATCAAATTATTATTTGGGGAGAAAAGTTTCTAGATCTAAGAATTGTTGACTATTGATCATATGCTAGAGTAAAGAAAGAGAAATAGAAACTTAGAGAAAAGATTTTTGAAGATATGAGCAAATGTGTGTTAAAAAAATTATCCAGGTATGCAAAATTCATGACTCTTATTCCATTACAATGACTGACTTATCTGTGTACAAATCAAGAAAATAGACTATAAAATTTGCATTGAAGGAAACAAAAGTTCTTCTTTCCCTCGTGAATATTCATTGGAATATTGACCCAGATCCAGAGATACATAGGGTTGTAATAGACATTAGCATAGATCATCTTTCCTCAGATTCTGAGCTTTGTTGTGGGCAATGGTGGAAGATAAATAGAAAGGAAGGATAAGAGTTCTCACAAATGGTAAGTCTTTAAATTTGAGATGAAAATTACTCTTGCAAAAATGTTTTGGTAAATCTCAGCACTATAAATACTTGGGTAATAAGTACACCTATGTACCATAAATTGGAACAAGAGAAATTATATCTGGGCAGATATTCTAGGTTAATTTTAAGCAGGTTTGAAAAAAGAATGTGATAATGTTTAGATGATTGAAGAAGGGATTCAGCTACAAAATTTGTAAACATTTTAAACAAATAAACATTGCCTGGCTTGGGACATGTGTCTGTATTTGGTTATTTCCCCAAGAATTTGTTAAGGGAAGATTATATCTAGTGAGAAATTGTTAAAGATTGAGATGGGAAAGGAACTCATTCACCTGAATCTTGGAGAGAAAAGGCACATTTTATGTTATTTAGATCGGATTGTTTAAATTAAAATTTTTTATATTTTTTATAATTCTATGTAAAGATGGTTTTCAACATTCATTTTAGTAAAGATTTCTCCTTCCAATCTTTGCCTTCCCCCTCTCTAAGTTAGTAACCTGATCTAAGTTATACATACACAATCATATCCCACTTATGTCCATACTAGTCATTTTGTGAAAGAAGAATCAGAACAAAAGGGAAAAATCACTAGAAAGCAAAAAGAAAATTTATTTATTTAGGTTTTTGCAGGGCAATGGCTTAAGTTACTTGCTCAAGGCCACACAGCTAGGTAATTATTAAGTATTTGAGAGAGGAGGTGAATTCAGGTCTTCCTGACTCCAGGGTCTGTATTCTACCCACAGCTCTGCCTAATGATCCCTCACATGGAACAAATTTTAAAAAGTGAAGATAGTATGCTTTGATTTGTATTCAGACTTTATAATTCTTTTTCTGAATGTGGATGGCATTTTTCACCTCTATTCTTTTGGAATTGTCTTTGATCACTGTATGGTTGAGAAAAGCTAAGTCTTTTGTGGTTGATATCACACAATGTAGTTGTTAACTGTGTAAAATGTTCTCCTGGTTCTCATTTCACTCAGTATCAGTTCATGTAGGTGTTTCCAGGTTTTTCTGAAATCAGTCTGCTCATCATTTCTTATAGAACAATAATTTTCCATTACATTCATATACAACTTGTTCAGCTATTCCACAATTGATGGGCTTCCCCTTGATCTTCAATTCCTTACCACCACAAAAAGGGTTGCTATGAATATCTTTGTTTATGTAAGTTCTTTCCCCTTTCTTATGATTTGTTTGTGATACAGACCCATTTAGTGATATTGCTGGATCAAAAGGTGTGCACAGTTTTATTGTCCTTTGGAAGTAGTTCCAAATCCTCTCCAGCATGGTTATATAAATTCACAATTTCAACCAAGAATGTATTATTGATCCAGTATTCCCAAATCCTCTCTAACATTGATCATTTCTCTTTTCTGTCATATTAGCCAATTTGATAGGTGTGAGGCAGTACCTTAGTGTTGTTTTAATTGGTTAATAGTGATTGAAAGCATTTTTTCAGATGACTATAGTTTTAATTTCTTCATCTGAAAACTGCCTGTTCATATCTTTTGATCATTTATCAATTGGGGAGTGAATCATATTACTTTCTTCTTTTTTTAATTACACGTAAAGATAATTTTCTGCTTTCATTTTTCCATAAGACTTTGAGTTCCACATTTTTCTCCTTCCCTCCTTCCTTTTCCCCTCAAGAAAGCAAGTGATCTGATATAGATTATACATGTAAAACCATGTCAATTGTCTTTCCATATTAATTATGTTGTGAAAGAAGAGTTAGAACAAAAGGGGAAAAATATGAGAAAGAAAAGATAAAAAAAATTTTAATGTGAAAATAATAGGCTTTGGGGGCAGCTAGGTGGCATAGTGGATAAAGCACCACCTTGGAGTCAGGAGTACCTGGGTTCAAATCCAGTCTCAGATACTTAATAATTACAAACGCTAGATAAAATGAGATAAAGAATGCTCTTTTACCTAGTTAAAAAAAAATCTTGGAGGGGCTAAGTAGAGAGTATAGAGTTCAGAAGGACAAACCTGGAGGAATAGGAAGATGATAGTGCCATTGGATATTGAAAAAGAACTTCTATCCTACATGGACAGTCCTGAGGCTGAATTTGGACTAACTCAAGTCTCTCCTCATTCCAACCCACATTTCTCCAGTCAATAGGAAGTTAGGACATTTTTAAAAATGATTTAAATAGATGGCATGGATATCTTTGTCTGAAAACTGCTTATATATTTTTATCATTTATCAATTGGAAAATGGATTTTATTTTTAATAAATTTGATTCTGTTCTCTATGTTTGAGGAATGCAATCTTTATCAAAGAAACTTGTTTCAATATTTTTCCCCAGAGTTGCTATTGATAACTGATTTTTCCTCCATCTTATTCCTCCCTCCCCCATTTATTCTATTCTCTCTTTTCACCCTGTCCCTCCTTAAAATTATTTTGTATCTGACTGTCCCCTCCCACAATCTTCCCAGCCTTCTATCACCTCCTTCCCTTCCCCTATTCCCCATCCCTGCCCCCTTTCTCCCATTGCTTTCCTCTCCTCTTTTTCTTCTAGGGTAAGATAGATTTCTATACTCAATTGAGTAAAAATGCTATTCCATCTTTAAGTCAATGCCAATGAGAGTAAGACTCACTCACTCCTCTTCACCTTCCCCCTCTTCCACTCCACTGCAAAAGCTTTTTCTTCCCTCTTTTATATGAAATAAATTCAACTTCTGCTGGTGCCTTGTCTATATATACTTCTTCTAACTGCCCCAATTAGTGAAAAAGTTCATACAAGTTAATGGTATCATCTTCTCATGCAAGAATATAAGCAGTTCAACATCGTTAAATCCCTCATGATTTTTCTTTCCTGTTTATCATTATATTCTTCACTTGAGTCTTGTATTCAAAGATCAAATGTTCCATTCAACTCTGGTCATTTCAACAGGAAAGTTTGAAAGTCTCTCCTTTCATTGAATGTTCATCTTTTCCCCTGAAAGACTATGTTCAGTTTTGCTGGGTAGTTGATGCTTGGTTGTAATCCAGATTCCTTTGCCTTCCAAAAATACCACATTCTAAGTCCAATGAGCCCTTAATGTAGAATTTGTATATCTTGTGTTATCAGTGACTCCACGATAAATGGATTGTTTCTAGTTGCTTGCAATATTTTCTCCTTGACTTCTTGAGAGTTCTGAAATTTGGCTATTAAATATTACTAGCAGTTTTCATTGTGGGATCTCTTTCAGGATGTCTGGTGGATTCTTTCCATTTCTATTCTTCTCTTTGCTTCTGGGCTATCAGAGAAGTTTTCATTGATATTTTTTTTGACAAGGCAATGAGGTTGTGACTTACCCAAGGTCATACAGCAATTAAGTGTCTGAGGTCATATTTGAATTCAGGTCTTCCTGACTCCAGGAATGCCCTATCCACTGCACTATCTAGCTGCCCCTTCATTGATAAGTTCTTGAAAGGTGATGTATAGGGTCTTTTCTTGGTCATAGCTTTCAGGTAATCCAATAATTTCTAAATTATCTCTTTTGGATCTGTTTTTCAAGTCATTTTTTATTCTTTTGGTTTTGTTTTGTTGTTTTTTGATTTCTCACAAAGTCATTAGCTTCCCTATCCTACATTCTATATCTTAAGTAATTATTTAATTTAGTGATTTTTTTGTATCTCCTTTTCCATTTGGCCAATTTTACTTTTTAAGGAATCCTTTTCCTCATTGACTTTTTTTTTACCTTTTTTTTCCAATTGGCTTGGTCTGATTTTTAAGCTGTTATTTTCTTCAGTAATTTTTACATCTCCTTCACCAAGTTACTGACTTAGTTTTCATGATTTTCTGCATCCCTCTCATTTCTCTTCCAAATTTTTCCTCTATTCCCCTTACTTGATATTGAAAACTTTTCCTAGTCTGAGAACAATCTACATATTTCTTAGAACCTTTGGATATAGAATCTTTAACTTTGTTATTTTCTTCTAAATGTGTATTTTGATCTTCATATGACCATAGTAAATGTCGTAGTCAGATTTTTTTCTTCTGTTGTTTGCTCATTTCCCCAGCCTATGACTTAATTTTAATTCATTTTTAAAGTGGGATCCTGCATCCATGGTGTAGGATGCACTGTTCCAAGCTTTTTGCAGCTGTTTTAAGAGATATTTCAATTCTTCCAAGGTATAATGAGAGGTTATGATTACTCTCTTTGAATATACCGTGGTCTGTGGATGACCACAAGTACTGCACTCTGCCCTAGAATTGTGAGGAGGGTCCTTACTCTGCTGCATGCAGTAAGCTCTGTTGTGCTTCTGCTCTTCTTTTTGGGACTGGGGTCTATTCAAATCTAAGAAAAAACATAATATGTAGTAGAAAAAGGAATGATGGCATGTCACCACTGCTATTTAATAAAGAACTAGAAATGCTATATATAAGCAATAAAGCAAGAAAGAGAAATCTATGGACTAAAGATAGCAAAGAAGAAGCAAAATTATCACTTTTTGTTGGTGACATGATATTTTACTTAGAAAACTTTATCAGCCAAAAAAAAATTGAAACAATAAAGGCTGAAAGTTTCAGATGTGAAATTAATACATACACATCCTCATCATTTCTCTAAATACCAATAAAACCTAGTAGGAAGTACAAGAATACAGAATTGCACTCAAAATAACCACAAAAGCTAAAAAATATTTAGAAGTCTATCTCCCAAGAAGCAATGATGAATGATAGGATTCCAATTTTAAAACAATATTTGTTAAAAATAAAGACAGACAAATAATTGGGAAAATATTTATTGCTCATGGGTACACATTGGTCCAATCAAAATTAATTTATTTTGTGAATGTTATCCTAATCAGAATGCCAAAGGAGTCATGTTATTTTATTAATTTTTTTTTAATTTAAGGAAATGGGGTTAAGTGACTTGCCCAAGGTCACACGGCTAGGCAATTATTAAGTATCTGAGGTCAGATTTAAACTCAGGTACTTCTGACTCCAGGACCAGTGCTATATCCACTGCACCACCTAGCTGCCCCCCAAAGGAATCATTTTAGAAGTGGAAAAATAAAAATAAAACTAATGTGGAGGAAGAAAACATCACAAATTTCAAGGGTAATAATCAGTACTGTAACAAGATATATTACAAAGTAGTAATCATTAAAGTAATATGATACTGACTTAAAAATATCTCAGTTAATCAGGGGAATAGATTAAGTATACAAAAAGGAAAAATAAATAAAACAGTAACACAATATTCTGTAAACCAAAGATATCAGTTATTGGGAGAAGGGCTCACTATGTGATTAAAAAACAAAAAACAATAAAACTACTGGAAATCCTGGAAAGGAATCTAGAAGAAATCAGATTTAGATCAACACTTCCCACGTATATAAAAATAAGTTCTAGAGAGAAGCAGAACTAAGATGGCAGAGTAACCGGAAGAAATACAACAAATCCACCCAACTATCCCACCATCACAAAATTCCTGACCAGAGACAAAATGGATCTAGCAAATAGCGATAAGATGCATTTGCAAAATATCTTCTGAGTTTAATCAAAGGATTTACTCTAAAAAAGATGGGTAAGGGGAAGCAATATATACTCCCAAAGTTAGATATCACAAGTAGTAATGATTAAGAAAGAAAAAAAGAAAGAAAGAACAGCACCTGAGACACTCAGAATTTTCTCTGGTGACAAAAAAAAGGAAAAAGTATAATCCAGGATTTCAGGTGTCTACATAAAGATGCTTAAAGTTTAGATAACAAAGAAGAAAAACTGGAGACTCTACCTATTAACTTTGTGACTTTGCTTGGTAAACAGAAATTATGTACCAAAGATAAAGGGAAAAGGCTGCACTAGTACATTCAAAGATATCATCAAGGATGATATCAAAATCTATTATACCCCAGTACTCCCCTCCCTTATTGCAAGACCATGAAGACTCCAGAAGTTTGCCTCAGTCTCAGCAGCCCTGGTTGACCACAGTCCTTCAGAAGCAAAAGTCTTCCAGGATTATGGATGATGCAAAGCTCTGCATCATCTAGGGAAAACTCCCTGAACTTCCAGCCACAAGACAGAGAACCAAGGACAAAGGGAGTGAAATAGGTCACCAGAACAGGACACCATATATGTGTGTGGGGGGCTATACAGCATTTTACCAAGTTGTGTGAGGGACATAGTATAGTATACAGCTGAGGTCAGTTATGACCATCCCAAAATCATTTGAGGCAGAGACCTAGGAGAATGAGTTATGAATTGCCCATTATGGAGGACATTGAGGTGCTTTGAGATTGAGATTGAGAAATCACATTAAAGGGGAAATTAGGAAATTAGTGAAATAGAAAATAGGGTTGGGGGGACTGAAAGTATTTTTTAGATTTCAGGAAGAAGAAAACTCAAAAGACTTTTTAACATAACAGATAAATCAATAGGGAATAGGCAGTAATAACCAAAGGAAATATGGCTTCCAGATTAAGAAAACAAATTTAGGAATTTATTTTAAAATATTGCAAAATGAGGTAAAATGATGTCACAGAATGAGACAGAGGACTCTGTGGAATTTGAGGAGAATATGAAATCACAACACATTATTCCTGAATCATTTAAATAGAAATGAGAATTGGAAATAGAATTTATATTCTATAAAATAAAAACAAGAAGAGAAAAATTTGAATTTGCAATGAAAAAGCTTCACCAAAGAAAGAAAAGAAAAAATAAGAGATTGAGAATGTAAATACATTGAAGTAAAGTGAAACATAAAATTAGAGAAGTAAAAAAAAACATTAAAAAGAAAAAGACTCACAATGCAATCAAAAATACTTAACTCAGGAGCAGGTAGATGGCACAATATAGAGCACCAACCCTGGAGTCAGGACAACCTGAGTTCAAATTTGACCTCAGACACTTAATAATTACCTAGCTGTGCGACCAATGCTCAACTAACCTAAAACATGAAAAGACAAAATTCTTAACATCTAATGAAGGAGATTATAGAACTTCTGAATCTAAAAAATGAAATTTCAGGGGCAGCTAGGTGGCTCAGTGAATACAGCACCGGCCTTGGAGTCAGGAGTACCTGGGTTCAAATCCGACCTCAGACACTTAATAATTACCTAGCTGTGTGGCCTTGGGCAAGCCACTTAACCCCATTGCCTTGAAAAATCTAAAAAAAATAAAAAAGGCCACAGTCTTCTCTGACCATGGCCCAGCCAACACTCTGCTTGGCTGTTCTTTATCTCTCTCTCTCTCTCTCTCTCTCTCTCTCTCTCTCTCTCTCTCTCTCTCTCTCTCTTTCTCGCCCTTCCTATGTCTTGTAACCTTTTAAATAAATTTTTGTTTTATGTCCAGCCATACTTTCCCAAGTCTGAATAATGATTCTTCATAGGCAGAACTGAACACAAGCAGCCATCAGCTACATATATGACAAGCCAGCTAGGAGATTCTGCCCAGACTGGGAAATTGGATGGAGCTACATAGAAAATAAGGAAGACTTTACTGTCACAGTTAGAAGTTTCCCTCTAGAATACAGGAGTCTGGGACAGTAGGAGGACACTGGTCATGGGGTCACTTTGGATAGTATGGTGAATTAAAAGGCCCCTTTGGTGTAAATTTGGATAGCAGTGTTTGCTGCAAGAACTTGGTTCAGTTTTCCGTGCCCCTGATATTCCTGAAAGATTTCTACAAGACCTCCGACACCTGCCACAAAAAAGGAGTGATCCTCATAACAAAAAAGAATTGTGAGATCTGTGCAGACCCCTGGAAGTCCTGGGGGAAGCATGCCTTGATGATTCTCAAAAAGAATGAGTGAGGAGTCTCCAATCCTACTATGGAAGTCCTGAAGGCCTCTCGTTCCAGATGTTGTTCCTAGATATGGCCTTCATCTTCATCCTTTAATGGGAATCAATATCAATGCAGTTGGTGAGTAGTGTTAGGCCATGGCCAGAAGAAATAGGCTAAGATCTACAGGACCCATCCAAACAGTCTATACTCCTTCTTTTGTCCTCTCCTACCCTGGAGGTCCCAAGTCCTTCTAATCACTTCACTCTCCCCTAGAGAAGTCTTATATACAGCCTCCAGTCCTAATTTCCCCTCTAATGCCTTATGGTAAGGGTTCTTAATTTTTTTTTATGCATCATGAACCTCATCTCAGAATAATCATTTTAAATGCATAAAATAAATTATATAGTATTACAAAAGAAACAAATCATATATATATATATAAAGAATTATATTTTTTTAACTTATAGACTCTAGATTAAGAACTTTTTATTTATAGTATAAAATGATTCCACACCTGAATAATTGGAGTGTGAATTACTAATAATGGCTTTATGTTTACATCACCCCTCTTCACACCTTCAATCAAGACTTGTATTTTAAAAGAAGAGATGATTAACTAAAAAAAGAAAATCTTGAATGATCAATTTATTTTAAGCACCTTAGGCATCTTTTGGGAGAGGGTGAGAGTGGGAACTTTTTGGTCACAGAGTCCAAATCCTAATATTTTCTGAGAGGTTCCTGAGAATTCTACCAAGGAAGAAAGTAATTAAGAAAAATCTCCAGGTCTAAAAAGCCCCTCTAGGACAGATTAGGCCCTTCATGATGGCCAGAAAGGGAAACTGGATTTGCTGCCCAATCCTTTGGAACAGGACCAGTACTGAGATTCTAACTGTAACTTGATCTGAAAAGAAAAGATCATCCAGTTCATTTTGTAGGTAAGAATATTGATTCCTGGGGATGTGAAATGATTTTCCTAAGGTTAGGTGGTTAGAAGCAGAGTTAGGGTTCAAATCAAGGCCCTATAATTACATGCTAGAGGCTAGGGCTAGCTCAACTGAGAGTTAGATGGGATCTTTATACTCTGCCATTCCTTCCTTGTATATTTGGTCAGATCCCACAGGTCCCCATTACCTTTTTTTTCTGGCCCTCTCCTACTCCTTCCTTTAATAGACTACTTTTAAGAGACAAAATACTGGAGCTGGAGTCAGAAAACCTGAATTGGAACCTTAGCTCTGATGCTTACAGCTATGTGACCCTTAATGAATATGGTTTACCTCTTTACATCTTAAGTTTCCTCAGCTAGGAAAGTGGAGATAATAAAGTTTGCACTCCCATTTCCATGCCTTTGCAATGTTTCTCTCCCCTACTTGGAATGATTTTCCTATCCCCCACACTCACCTTTTGAAACCCATCCCCACTTTAAGACCAAGCTCAGCTGCTAGTTCCTTCATGAGACCTTGGGATTCCCCCAGAAAAAAGATTCCTTTCTTGAATCTTTCAAGTCTCTCTTAAGTGGTGGAATGTACTTTTTCTGTTCTAACTTGTGGAATTATCTGTCTTTTTCTCTTATTTCTCACCTTTCCCTCACCCTCATCCACTCCTATCAGGTTGTAAACTCCTTACAAAGACTGAAGTAAAAAGATTAAGACTTCAAAAAAAAATTTCAGTTGAAAGAATTCATATATTGCTCTCAAAAAAAAAGGCTGCAAGCTCAAAGACACATAGTGGTTAAATTTAACAATTCAATTCATAAAAAGTAAGTTCTACAAACTATCTGGAGAAAGTTCTTCAAATGCAAAAGAGAGGACATTTAAATAATACAAAACTATTCTATCCCCCTTAGAAAAAGAATCATGAGTTCTAAAGAGTTCAGGGTGGCCTGTCAAGCACAACAGAGCTTAACCATCTGGGGGAAAAGGTGAATATTTAATAATAAATGTAAAAATAAAGAAGAGTCTGTGATATATTTTAGAAAGAAAACCAGAACTAAAGAGATCATTAGCCTCTTGAACACTCCAAACAACAAATGTAGCAGTGAATAAATAGGAAAGGACAACAACTACAATAGAATGACCAATAAGAGACTTCATTCTAAATGTACAAAGGGAAACAGAAGTGATGCAGAACTCTGGTAGAGCTAACAGCAAAGATACAGATGGGGATATTATGGACAGAACCTGTGATACCCTGGCTACAGGTGAATCAATGCTTCATTGCAACATGGGAGGGTACATAAAAAGGAGGAGGGGAGAAGGGGGGGGATGGAGAGGAACGAATGATGTACCAGAGTCAAATCAAGGACTAGCAATGAGGGAAAGGTGACATCTCTTCTCTTAAAAAATATAAGTACATGTGACAAAAGAAGGTGGGCTGGGGGAGAAAGACTGAAAAATAGGGAAAGGCAGCAACTTGGTGGTGCAATGGATAGATCAGTGTCCTGGAGTCAGGAAGACCTGAGTTTAAATCTAGCTTCAGACACTTAATAATTGCTTAGCTGTGTGACCTTGACCAATTGCCTTAAATTAATTTGCCTTAAATAAATAATTTTTTTTAAAAACAAAAGGTAGAGAAAAGAAAGAGACCTTATTTTGGAGATAGAAAGGGATTCCATAGATGTATGCTACCATGGGTGAAGTGAAGGGCAAGAAGAACCATATACAGAATAAGGTCTGGGGAATTTGGTGTTTGATAAGTCTACTTGTCTTGCATGGGGGTAGAAATTCTGAAGGCAATTGGTCCCTGGAGGAATTGAAAAATACAAACACAGGAAAGAGATCTCCAAGGGAAAAGAGAAAAAAATATAAACAAGAGAGGATATAGAACACAGGTGGGTGGCATAATCAAGGACTTACTTGGGGAAGGACCCTATCATGGGTTGTTAACATTCTCTTACACTTGTTTTGGGGATGCATTTTTCTGAAGGCACAAAGGAAAAAGAGAACCCATAGGGTAAGACCTACAAGGAAGTGGCAGAAAGTATTTAGTAGGAATAGCCTAGACATAAATATCTTGGAAATTTTGATTGCCTGAAGAATGTAGAGAAAAGTGAGAAAACAAATAATTATGGGAGCTTTGAATGAAAGAGAAAAAGGTCTAGGCAAAAGTGTATCCAACCAGGGATCCCTGGACCACAAATAACTTGTAAGAACCTTTCATACAACATCACAGATCAGCTTAACCCTTAACTAATACAGTCCTTGACAAGTTTTTGTTGGGCAATATGTTCTAAAAGAGGTAAAAAAAATTGGACAGCCATGGAATTAGCAGAAATGGAAAAATAGATAAAAAAGTGAGTGAGAGAAATCCTTCTTGGAAAGGGGTGAGAAAAGAAATTTATAAACTAATGAATAGGACTAACTGAAGAGGATGACAAAAAGGGGGGATTTAGAGGGTATAGAGTAGAAAGAAATATATAAGTAGTTGAAAGCAGGAAATAAAAAAAGAATTAATAAACTAAAATTTAAAGAGAAAGGAGAAAAAAATGAGAAGGAATCAGAGAGAGAAGGAGATAGCCAGTGGAAGTAGGGTCACTTAAATAAAAGATTTAATATCTCTGAAGGGATATAATACTGTGTTTATAGCAGAAGTTGGAATTTGAAACTGAAAATCTTTTGCAATGACAACATTAATGCATATAAGATAAGAAGGGGGAATCATTGGATTGGGGGGAAAATTCTTTATATTGATTTCCTGATAAGGGTTTGATACCCAGTTTGTGTGTGTTTGTGTGTGTGTGTGTCTGTGTGTGTGTGGTGGGGAGGAGCAATATGCAAAAGAGACTATTCTTGATCACACCCTGAGGTTCTTACCTTCCCAACTTAATTATTTTTTGAGGGGGAGTGATGATCATTCTTGGCCTCTTCTCCTCTCATATTTAATCTTTTTTTTTAGTTTTTTTGCAAGGCAAATGGAGTTAAGTGGCTTGCCCAAGGCCACACAGCTAGGTAATTATTAAGTGTCTGAGACCGGATTTGAACCCAGGTACTCCTGACTCCAGGGGAGGTGCTTTATCCACTGTGCCACCTCACCGCCCCATCTCATATTTAATCTTAATGACTGAATGGGCATTGCCTCAGTGATCTGTGAAAGTCCTAGCTTTTAAAAGGTCAAGTAGGTTTTCCCCTGCTTTCAGGGCCCTCTCCTGTAATCCTGATCCATATCTGGTCAATGGACCCAAATGGCTCCAGAGTAGAAAGTGAGGGGAAGAAAGTATATTGCAATTTTCACTGAAATCCAGTTCACTTCCATGTCATGGCATCACTTCCCTCTTGTCATGATCATCAAGAATGAAGGACAAATATTATCATCACATTCTCAAGAGAGTCCTGAGGGGGAAAACATTAAACAAATTGCTCAAGGTTAACAGAGAACTGAGCTAGGGTCATAGTGTTCCATTGTGATATTAGTTTATTGCAAGTTTTGGGATTTGGGCAATAGCTTAAGTAGTAACTTTTTCCCTTAAGGAAAGGGTTCAACTTCTTCTGTTTCAGTGTTTCACTAGTGCCTCAACTCAAAGTGGGAAGGTTCCATCACTAATAATTGACAAATCAAATCTTTTCTTTTGTCAATTGTTAGGAGTGGGAGATAATGAGCATAACCTTCTCACTTCATATTAATCCTTTCCTGTAGAAATGTCCCAGAGTCTACTTTGCCTTTAAATCATCTGATCCTGTAGAAAAATCTGAAAATTTCCTGGGCTACACACAGAAAATATGAGTGAATAGTTATTTGATGATTGGCAGAATGTATCATCTATCAATGTTTTTGGTGGACTCTTCCCTTTATCCTAATTCTTTCCCTCTTCCACTAGCTATTTCTGTCTTCATTCATATGACACAGTCTCCCTGGATATGCTTTTCAGCCTTGCTGAGGCTTCACTTATTCTCCTTATCTAGGTGAAGATGGGAGAAAATGGGGTTTAGGAGGGGGTTTAAAGATTGGGTTCAGGTAGAGTGGAAAAACTCACCTACTCTCTCACCAACTTGGGTAAAAAAGGTTTAAATTTTAATTCACAAACAGTTTACCACAAAATTACTACAAAAGGTTCACAAGTTAGGGTCTTTGGAGAACAGCAAGATAGTGAGTTTCTTAAAGATCAGATAGATTAGCAGAAGTTGAGGTTAAAAAGGCTCAAGTGGTTAAAAGGAATAAGAAAAGAAAGAAGCTTAGATCAACATGGATCCAGTCACAGGGAGCTGGGGCCATATTGATTGTCACATGTTAGGAAGGGGGTAGTCAAATTAAAAAGGAAAAGGGAAAAAAGAAGTTTAGATGAGAAAAGGGAGAAAGATGGCAGAGGACCCAGGAGAGGAAAAAGAGAAAAGAGGAGGCAAGCTTCAAGATCAACATAGATCCAGATAAATGGACCTGGGTCCATATTGTTTCGGCAACATGGTCAGAACATGCTGTTCTAGTTGAGAGAGAGAGATAGAGCAGAACCCAGACCAGGAGTACAGAAGAAGAGAAAAGGAGATTGTCCTGGTGCAATTTTGCTTAAATTCGTTTCTGTGGTGGGTGAACAAGGGTGGTGCTTGAGGAGTGGCTAAGGCAGCACTCATTGCCCATGGGTGGTATTTTCTATTTCTTTTGCAGGATCTTCATTCAAGTTATGTCTTCTAACCATCGGGGTCCTTCTTCTTTTCTGTCTTTATGCCACTTCTATAGGTAATCTCAGCAATTCCCATGAATTTAATTCTCTCAAAACTAATGATTATCACATCTTCCTATTCTGTTCCAACCTCTTTGCTGACCTCCAATCTCATATCTCTAATTGCCTTTTGGCCACTTCAAAATGGATATCCAATAGACATCTTAAACTCAAAAGTCTAAAACTGAATTTATTATTGTTTCTTCTAAAGCATTTCCTTACCACCTACTTTCCCTATTCCTGTAGAGGGCAATACCTTTCTCCCAGACCCTTACACTTGAAATCTAGGAGTTATCCTGAGTACTTCATTAAATCTCATCCACCACCCCATATCCAATCTGTTTAGAAGATCTGCTGATTTCAACTTTGCAAAATCTCTCAAATACTCCCCCCTTCACTGTTTTGATATCATCACCAATTTAATATCAGCCCTCATCATTTCATGCCAAAAACTAACCTTTTCCTTATGTCTCTACCTGCCTCGTGTCATTTTCCATTATCCACCAAAGTGATTTTCCTAAAGTATTCCCTAATACTTCTAGGATCAAATACAAAATATGCTGGTGTTCAAAACCATTTATAACATACTTCCTTCTACTTTTTCAAGCTTTTTATATTTTACTCCCCTCACATAGTCTTCCTTCTATTTTTCAATTTTGTCTACTGATTTTCCTGGGTTCTTTTTTTTTTAGGTTTTTTTTCAAGGCAGTGGGGTTAAGTGGCTTGCCCAAGGCCACACGGCTAGGTAATTATTAAGTGTCTGAGGTCGGATTTGAACCCAGGTACTCCTGACTCCAAGGCCGTTGCTCTATTCACTGTGCCACCTAGCTGCCCCTTCCTGGGTTCTTTTAAGATCCAACTACAATCCCTTTTCTTTACAGGAAGCTTTTTTCAACTCGTTTTGATTTTAGTACCTTCCTTCTCTTACTTATTTCCTCTTTATCATAAATTGTGAGTTCCATGAGGGAAAGTATTGTCTTTTGCCTGGTTTTGTATACCCAATACTTAGCATATTGTCTGGTTCATAGGACGCACTTAAAAATATTTATTCATTATTTGATTGCTATAGTACTCAGTAATCTTAGAGTTTAATCTAGAGAGGGTTTTTTCCATGCCTTCACACAACACGAGACCCCCTATCAAAGTTACAATGAGACAGGGAACTGGTTAAATTTATAAGCATGAATCAACTGAATCATGATGTTGAACCAATTAGCCTTAAACCTTAGAAGGAAATCCAGGGGCAGCTAGGTGGCGCAATGGATAGAGCACCAGCCTTGGAGTCAGGAGGTCTTGGGTTCATATCCAGCCTGGGACACTAATAATTGCCTAGCTGTATGACCTTGGGCAAGTCACTTCACCTCATTGTCTTAAATAAATAATTTTTTTTAAAAAAAGAAAGCTATCCAAACTCAAGCATTATAGAGTTTGTCACCAAGAGATAAACAGTACAGAATTTTTCAATGAATTTATCTGCAAACACTAGAGAAAAGTCATTCCAAGAATTAGAAGAGTGACTGCCAATGATATACTCAGGAAACAGAGTATACTAAAAACAAGTGCCATAGTTCACAGAGGTCACAGGAGCATATATGTAGCCAAATAGGCTACATATTCAATCGCCCACATTTTCTGTATGTAAAAACTGAGACCAGAGATAATAAATAGCTGTCCAATATTTTGCATCTAATAAGATTCAGAGCCAGGACTTAAGCCTAGGTCCCAAATCTATCACTCTTTCTATTAACATTACACTGTAGCCCTGTAATATCCAGGTCCTCTGATTTCTAAAAGCTGCCAAAAAGTGAATTTTTTTAATTGAAAAATCCAGGGAACCTTGCCAAAGTATCTGGCTCATAAGTGGAAAGTTTAAGTATTCAAGATTGTTATTGTTTGTCCTTCAATCACGAAGAAGACCAATGGCATTAGGGAGATGATGTCTTCAGTTGTAAGTAAATTGAATTTAAGTGAGGCAGGGCAGTGAAAAATCACCAGCCTCTCTCTTCTGGAGCCATCAGGGGTTCAGTGATAAGACATCGACATTGGTCAGGACAACTGGAGGTGGTTCCAGGTCTCAGTTTGTCTGAGGCAAAAAATTATTCAGTGACTAAGACTAGGTAAGAAAAAAGGCAAAAAAAGTGCCTCTTTTAGTTACCAAAAAAAAAAAAATCAATCTGTGAGGGGAAAAAAAAATCACAGGTTCTCACTGAATGGCCAATAAATCCCAACCCAAGCCTCACTGGGTCATTGTTTGGGTTTCGCTGACTCAGAATGAGTGTAAGTATCAATTGAAAGGACAAGTATTCAGCAACCAACTTTTAAACATCATGACTAGTAGACTGAATCTTCAATTTCATGCTGGAAACAAAGGAAGGAAATAAAACAAGTATTTATTTAGCCTCTACTATGAGTCAGACACTGTGCTAAGGACTTTCTCACAGTAATCCCAGGAAGAAGATCCTCACCATAATCCTAGGAAGAAGGTGCTTTTATTATCTCCATTGAATAGGTATCAAAACTGAGGCAAGCAGAGGATCAATAACTTGCTCAGTCATACAGCTAGTAAGTTTATGAAGTCAGATTTGAACTCAAATTTTCCTGATTCTAGTCCCAGCTCTCTAGCCACTCTACCACCTAGGTGTCTTTAAACTTTTTTACTGCATTAACACCATCTCCATTCTTCTATATTTGTGGTAATTTCCTATAAATATTCTAGAAGTGGCATTTTGGTACATAGAATTAAATAAATTTAGGAGAAGATGTGCTTCATATTATTATGTGATATGATATTCAAATGCTATGTGAAGGATAAATAGAAGTGATACAGTCATTATTATACTGAATTCAGTAATTTTTCTGTTGATAAATTTTACTTTGATTTTATAGTTCATCCACTACATAGGGGTGGGGAAAAATAAACTTTGAGCAGATGAAAGTCTATTGTTGTATTTATTCTATATTAATTTACTTTCTAGTCACTATTTCCATGCCAAACCACCTACTCTGAGAGTCTTCCTCAATTTTCCACTACTGACAGCTTAGACTCTGACCTGAAAGTACTTTTGGCTGTGAAAAGTAATTTTCACCTTACTGTCCAGAGCCAGATCTCCAAATTGTCACAATTTCTAAACTATGGTACCTCTCCACTCCTTTCCAGCTCCCTTTATATTGAATGCACTAGAAACTTCACAAAGTGGTTTGTGAAGATCAAATCAGAAAAATGGATATAATATGTCAAAAAGAGGTAAACTATTAATTTTAAGACTTGATTTAACCAAGATTTTATATTGCTTATAGGAAAAAAAGCAAAAACAAATTCAACACTTGATTTTGCTTAATAAGGAAAAGTGTTTTACAACATTTTCAAAACCCCATACAATAGTTACATTGCCATAAAATATATCACCATTAGTCATATGAAGAATTATCTAGAGCATCTAGTAGGTGGGTATTTTAATAGACTTCTTCTTGATGCTCTTATTTTTAGTAAGCTATATTTCTTATTTCTCTCATTTTTTTTATTATTTGTTTTTTTTAAGGTTTTTGCAAGGCAAACGGGGTTAAGTGGCTTGCCCAAGGTCACACAGCTAGGTAATTATTAAGTTTCTGAGATCACATTTGAACCCAGGTACTCCTGACTCCAAGGCCGGTGCTTTATCCACTATGCCACCTAGCTGCCCCTTATTATTTGTTTTTGACAGTTTCATTACAATTTCTTGGGAGAACAAAGTCTGAGTTTAAACTACATGAGAAATAGGATAGTGAACCTGACCACTCAGAAATCTCTTTTAAATTTATTTCACAGCACAATTATAGAAGCAAACATTTCTCTGAAAGGACTTTATCTGAGAGGACTTATCTCTCTCTGCCTCTCTGTCTCTGTCACACACATACACACATACAAAAATACACACTTTCAGATAGGACCTCAATTACCCAGTTCAAATGAGGATATCTCTTTCTTGTACTTAAGAATATATTTCATGTTGACTTAAGGGAGGGATGGAGAAAACAGATAATCTCCCTTCTTTGTCAGTCACCTAAGATGTTGACTGGCTACCATGTTGTTGTGGTTGTTGTTTTGTTCTGTTTTTTTGTTTTGCTTTCTGTTTGAAAGACTGGGTGAAGAGGACCATAGGTGACATACATGACAACAGTACACATGATTTTTAGAGGACCTATCTAAAACTGAATGTGTGTGTGTGTGTGTGTGTGTATGTGTGTGTGTGTGTGTGTGTAAACTCAAATGGTAGGTCCATTTTAGGACACTGAAAAATTGATAGAGAAAAGTTTATGCAAGCTATTAGTCTCTGTTTTCATATCCTATAATTCATTTTCTGTAGCTTTTAAAATGTCTCATTTCCTCTCCTTGTCACAATGAAAGAATCTGATGACGCTGTCACGGATCTGCTTGGTCTTCACCCCATAGACAATGGGGTTCAAGGTTGGGGGTAAGAGCAAATAGAGATTAGCCACAATTATGTGAAGAGATGGAGGAATGGTATGCCCCCCAAAGCGGTGGGTGAAGAAGGTGAAAAGGGCTGGAACATAGGTAATGATGATGGCACAAATGTGGGCTGTACAGGTACTAAAGGCCTTCTGCCTTGCATCAGTAGATGCCAGGCCTACCACAGCTCGGAGTATCATAGTATAGGACACTGAGATGCAACATATATCAAATACACCAATTAGGAGGGCAACCATTAAACCATAGATAACATTCACCTTAATGCTGGCACAAGATAACTTCACCACAGACATATGGTCACAGTAGGTGTGGGAAATGATATTACTTTGGCAAAAGGGTAGACGTTTTACCAAGAAAGGGAAAGGTATCATAAGTATCACACCCCTCAGGAAGGTGGCAAGCCCAGCTTTGGCAATGATGGGATTGGTAAGGATAGTGGCATAGCGCAGGGGGTAGCAGATAGCCACATAGCGATCCAAAGCCATGAGCATGAGTACCCCAGACTCCACCCCTGTGAACCCATGCACAAAGAACATTTGAACCAGGCAGGCATCAAACTTGATCTCCTTTAAGTTGAACCAGAAGATGCACAGTGCATTGGGGAGGGTAGTGGTACAGGTGAGAAGGTCAGTGAGTGAGAGCATTGCCAGGAAAAAGTACATTGGCCGGTGAAGAGACTCTTCATACTGGATGAGATACACAAGGCCAAGGTTACCCACAAGAGATATGGCGTACATAGCACAGAGAGGGAGAGAGATCCATATATGGGCATCTTCTAAACCAGGAATGCCATTTAAGATGAAAGAGTCTGGGGCCACATAGGAAATGTTGTACAAAGACATGTTTGTCTTCAGAGGTCCCTGTGGCTTCACAACAGATTCATTTTCCTTGGAAGGAAAGGAAATTAGGAAAAACACATGATTCAAAACTTCCTAAAAAATCCAGAACAATTCCAAGCAAAGGGCAGACTGAAAGAAGATTAATTCCACTAGATAAAGTTCTGCTCTATATTAATATTAATTATACTACTACTACTAATAATAATAATAATAATAATTGCTGTCATTTTTAAAGTGAATGTTGTTGTGAAGAAGCAGTACGGTAGTTCAATGGATAGAGCAATGGGCATGGAGTCGGATAGACCTGAGTCTCAAATACTAATTGTGTGACCCTGTACCAGTCACTTAACTGTTATCTTTGAAAAGAATGATAATAACTACTATTTATGTAATGCTTATTATGTGCTAAGTGTTTCTTAATTATTTTTTCATCACAATCCTGGGAGATAGATGTTATCAATATCCTAATTTTACAGATAAGAAAACTGAGACATAGTGGTTAAATTAATTGCTCAGAGTTACACAGCTCCTAAATATCTGAGATTGAATTTGAACTTTAGTCTTCCTAATTCCAGACCCAGCATTGCACCACCTAGCAGTCCTCAGATCTCAGTATTATTTATTATTTATGGCTATAAGGATCATCAGTATTGGAGCATCTTTGAAATAGTAGCAATGCAAATGGGAGAGACAACACAACTACTGTTCCTTAATATTATGAGATAGACCTTTTAATGAAATCTAAATTTGCATTAGCTGTTCTCAATTGCCATTTCACATTAGAGCTTGCACATAAGGAAATCTCTCATCTTCCTGAGTTTACATCTGGCCTCTGACACTAGCTGTGGAACTTAATACTGATTGCCTCAATTTCCTCATCTGTAAAATGAGTTGAGCTGGAGAAAGAAATGGAAAATAACTCCAGGATCCACACCAAAAATAAAACCCAAATGTGATCATAGAGTGTCAGAAATGACTGAAAGTCAACATCCAACAAGAACAACAAACAAGTTTTATTGAATGGGAGTTAATTCTCATAGAGAGTGATTGTTTCAAGGTAGCTGAGCTAGAAAGTGGTAAGGTTGGAATTCAAAAGTTTTCTTATTGCTTTTTCTAAGTTTATGTATTACCACCGAAACTCCCAGTATACATATTACTGTTGGGAAAACAACTCAAAATTTTGCTTACAGGCATGGGCTAGGCATATGGTACATTCTCTCTTAACTGTATAAAGTTTCAGAAATGAGAATGGTGTATTTCCCCTCATAGTTTGGAAGCATTTAACTAGGCTGATAGTAATAATAACAGAAATGAATATGAAAATGACCAAAAAAAGATCATGGTAGTAGCAAAAATGCTTTTGAAAAGGATGGTGACAACTGAAAATAAATTGTAAGAAGTCTATGCTATCCCTCCCTATGACTTCACAGGATGTACCCATATGAGAAGAGAAGCTAATTGGTTCTTTTATTATTTTTTTCATTAGAAAAGAACTTTTCCTCTCCAAATCCTCATGACCATCATATAACTGACCTTACCTTTAAGTCCATTCTTTAAAGGTTTTATTTCCTTGTTTTTTTTTAACCATAACACTCATCTTTATCTGATGAGAACCATTATAAAAGACTCAGACATGGCTCTTATATAAAAGTGAATCAATCAATCAACAAGGATTTAAATGCATACTATGTGCCAGGAATGCTGCCTACTGACTTTTAGCATTGTCACACCTATAACTTATGGCAGCACCAAGCTAAATAGCAAATATTTAAATATTAGATGGTGTGATGTGGTTAGTTACTAATTCCCTTAGATTAAAATATGAAGTTTTTTTATTGAAAAGATCCTTTTTGATTTTCCCAGATATAACTAATAAGTAAAACAGTAGGAAAAGACACTGATAATGATTAGGTAAGGGAAGAGGCTATATTATATTGTTGACTTTGGCTGAGGGGTGCAATGCTCTTTCTTAGTCATTATTTCTATCATGAGAAAGAGTTATAATTATAGAACTAACTCCTCTAGTGGAAGAATGAATCTTTCAAAATATCAAATAATGAAACAGATGTCAAAGCAAAGTGTTATGAAAAATGATTCCTATAATATCAAAGACAATTTTCTAATGGATAAATGTTTGGATGCTTTTAACCAAAGTTTTTTAAAGGAAGTATTAAAAGCTGTTAGCAAATGAAAAATTGTTCCAAATCATAAATAAAATAATTCTAAAGATTTTCCTATCACTCAAAAATTAATAAAAATGGCAAAAGATGGGAATAGTCAATGTTGGAGGTAATGTAGTAAGACAAGTAAACTAATATATATTCAATGGAATTGTAAATGAAACCAATCATTCTTTTTTTTTAGGGTTTTTTTTTTGCAAGGTAAATGGGGTTAAGTGGCTTGGCCAGGGCCACACAGCTAGGTAATTATTAAGTATCTGAGGTCAAATTTGAACTCAGATACTCCTGACTACATGGTTGGTGCTCTATCCACTACACCATCTAGCCACCCCAGAAACCAATCATTCTTGAAAGTAACTTTGAATTATGCTAACAAAATGACTAAAATGTCCACATCCATTGACCCAGAAATTACATTTCTAGGCATACATCTCAAGGAAGGCAAATATGGAAAGAAAGAACATCTCCATTTCAAATATTCATAGAAACACTATTTGTGCACCAAACAACTGGAAACAAAGTGGATGCTCATTTAGTGGGGAATGGCTAGACAAATTTGGTATATAAATATGTTGGAATATCAGTGTGTCAAAAGAAAAATGAACATATCATTTCAGACAAATGAAGTGATGCAAAGTGATATAAGGTAAACTAGGATAATGATATGCACAATGATTACAACAATATAAATGAAAACAACTATAGAGCACTAATTATAATGATCAAGCTTGATTTTAGAAAAGAGAACAGAAAATATTCCTTGTTCCACTTATTGCATGGTTGGGAATAATGAGTATGGAATATGCATGTATTAGTTTTACTAAACTGCTTTTTTTCCTTTCTTATTTGGGTTTTGTTATAGTAAATAGGTTATTGAGCATAAGAGAAGAAGTGAGACATTCAAAAACTAAGGGGGAAATAATGCAAAATATATTAACATTAAAAACTTGTTCAGGAAAGAAGAATTCACTTCCAGGTCCAACCCTGTATTTACAATGGAGGAAGCTAAGGCCCAGATAGTTTATGTAAAATGACTTAGAGGAAAAGTCAGAACTAGAATCTAATTTTCCTATATTCCAAATGAAGTTTACTTTCTCCTCACAATAATACATCCTTTATTTTATATCACAGATGAAAGTCAAGGTCTTCATACCTTAATAATGTTAACTATGTCCAGAAAACCAATATTTTGTACTCAAGGGCACAGACCCCTTGAGTAGTTGGGTATACAGGCACATTGATAACAGAAGTCCAATGGCTGGCTTGGTAAAAACATCTTTTTGTGAGGTCCTTGGAAAGGTTTTTAAAAAAAGCAACCTGCGAAGATTAGGAGATAAATGTTAGAAAGTTAGAGTCAATTTGTAGTGTTGATAATGTGACTAAGTTATAGGAATGAAAAATATATTTTTTTAAGTGGCTTAAACTCATTAATAGACCAACAATGCTTTAGTATCTGCAAATTTTTATCAATAACTTTTATTTTTTCACTGTATTTCAGGTCTACTTTGCCTAACTACTTATTTAATATCCCCAGTTACTGTAAATATACAATCTGCTCCTCAAATTAACAAAGGCTCAATATAAACTAATTTTTCCTAAAATTGTGTTTCCATTTCTAATTTTTAGACTCTTTTGTGGGAAAAGGAAGGTCAAAGATTGATGCTCATTTGAACTGTGTCATTGTTAATTAATGATGGAAAAAAGGTTGAGATGTGAGGCTATTATTGTGCATCTTCCTTAATATTTTTGGTCTCTCAAATCCAGGGTGCTGTATGGGAAGACCCTTTAGGACCAATGTAGACCCTTGACCTTTACTATTACAAAGCATAAAATGTTAAAAACCATTGCATCTAGGGGTGGCTTAAGTGGCACAGTGGATAGAGCACTGGCCCTGGATTCAGGAGGACCTGAGTTTAAATCCTGCCTCAGACACTTAATAATTACCTAGCTGTATGGCCTTGGGCAAGTCACTTAACCCCACTGCCTAGCAAAAACCTAAAAAAAAACCAAAACAGACAAAAAAACCCATTGCATCTAGGCTTGAAAAAGACTTTAAAGTCATATAGTCTGATGCTTTCATTTTATATTTAAGGAAACTGAAAGTCAAGGAGATAGCTATATAGATTATAATAGAGACCTAGAGTCAAGAATATCTAAATTCATACCCAGTAGCAGATACTCACTATGAAACCATGAAAAAGCAACAATTTCTATTTACCTCAGTTTTCCTATCTGTAAAATAAATATAATAATATCACCTATTGCCCAGGAATAAAATATTGTAAGGATAAAATGCAAGCCATAAAACTTTGTACAAAAGTTAACTATTATTGTCTTTGCTATTATTTCTATATAGAGTCACCTAGTGGCACAGTAGATAGAGTGCTAAGCCTGGAATCAGGAGCCTCAAATGAGGTCTCAGACACTGCCTACCCATAAGACCTTGGGCAAGTCACTTGACTTCCATTTGTCTCAGTTTCTTTAAATATAAAAAGGAGATAATAATTGCATTTAGAGCATATGGTTGCTATGAAGACTGAATGAGATAACATTTGTAAATAGCACTTTGGTATAAAGACTGGCTCATAATTGTTGCTATATAAATGCTTATTTCCTTCCTCTCTTCCCTAGGATTATTTTTCCTTCTTTTCTTCCTTTCTCTTTCCCTTCCTTCCTCCCTCTCTCTCTTCTTTCTTTCTTCTCTCCTTCCCCTCTATCCTTCCAATGTTACAGTAGGAGTAAGGAGCAGAGGTGAGATTTAAATCAGTTGACATTATTGTAGAGTAGGGATTCAGTCCAAGAGTAGATTTCTAGAGATCTATGAATTTGAATTGGGGGGAGGGGGAGAAATATTTCATCTTTATATTCACTAACCTCAGTGATGGATGTGCTATTTGTCCTTTGTTCTTGAAGAAGACCATAACATCAAGTTGGTGATACCATGACAAGCACGTGAATAGGATTTGAGTGAGGGAGTACAGTGCTGAGTCACAAGTCTCACTTTCCCAGAGCCATCTGGGTCCAGTGGCCAGATATGAATCAGACTGACTGAAGATGACCCTGGATGACAGGTAATCAGGGGTAGGGGACTTGCCCAAGATGACACAGCTAGTAGGTACTGAGGCCAGAATTGAACTCAGGTCCTCTTGTACTTTTTTTTCTTGGCAAGGCAATGGGTTAAGTGACTTACCCAAGGTCACACAGCTAGGTAATTATTACACAGGTCTTCTTAACATCAGGGCCAATGCTCTACACATTACACCATCTACCTGCCCACTAACCTCTATCAGTTTGTTGTCCATGCTTGGCTACTCAGGAAAAGAAACAAAGGAATGTTTTATATTTGCATACTTGAGAAGAGTCTGTGCATATTTATCTTTTAAAATTCCCAAACTATATCCCTCCCTAAGTCTCTTTTTTGGAAACATTTACATTAGAATTCTGCCAGATTGCAAATCACAGAACCCTTTGCTTCCTTTTCCTTTCTGATTCCAAAAACTTATACTCTGGGGAAAGAGGAAAAGTTTAATGATTTTTCAATTTTGAGCCCCTGAAGATCTTTTCTTTCTCTCATCAACAATGTAGAAGCAAAAAAAATACAAACATTAAAACAGATTTGCTTAATCTTTTTTTGACATTGACCCCCTTTAACAGTCAGCATATATCTATAACAAACTAAATATAGAATTAAAATATCTTCCTATGCTTGTTTTCCAGAGAAGACAAGGATGAAGATTAAATTGGTAATGGATTTTATTGCTGAAATAAAAATTCTTCACTAAAGAGTGAGCCCCAAAGAGATAAACCTATTTACTTTCAAGAATAGCTAAAGTTCCAATTATTTCTGGTGAACCCAGAGAAAAGAGAAGATCTGTTTCACATAACAATGTGATGGGGAAGGAGAGGTTCTAAGAAAAATTTTAATCCTTCTTTAATTTCTTTAATTTAGGTCTTACAAAAATTCTTTCCTTGTATAATCCTTTGCAGTTCCTTAAGTGTTCAAAACTCTGAATGAACCTAAGCACTCTGCTCAGAAACAAACCCAACAAAGATGATGTTTGTTCTTTGTTTTCAAAGAAGACCATGACCAGGGAGGTGATACCACGACAAGCCAGAGAACTGGATTTGATAGAGGGGAGTCACCAACCTCACTTTCTCCTCCAGAGTCATCTGGGTCCAGAGGCCAGGATGATTGGAGATGGTCCTGGATGCAAGGCAGTCAGGGTTAAATGATTTGCCCAAAGTCACACAACTAGATTCAGGTAAAATTTGAACTCAGGTCCTCCTGACTCCAGAGCTAGTATTCTATCCATTGCACCAACACACCAGCAAAGTGATCCTGCAATCATGAAAATTATACCCAAAACTCACTAAAGTGGATGACCAGATCTAGTCAGAGTTCCAAGGACAACTTTGGGAAGATTAAGATAGATAGATGTGTTGGATCCAGGTCCCATTTGTGTAACCATGAACAATTCACTTAACCTCTCAGGGCTCCCAGCTACTCTCTAAGTCTATGAATTATAAATAAATTTGCCCATCTATTTAGTGTGGATAACTTTTTTCTTTTGACTAATAAAAACACATTTTTTTTTTTGCTAAAAGTAATAGTATCGGCCTTGTTAGATTCATAAAAAAATGAGAAAATACAATTCTTAGACAGTATTCAGAATCCAGGACACAGAATTTCCCTCCTCTACACTGACACCTTGGGAAGAATTAGTAAAATATTTCTGAAGACAAATAATACTCCTACCTTGTCCCCACCTTCAGAATAGCTCCTCATCCCACCTAGAAAAAAACTCACTCATTCCCAAGAAAATCTTAATAGTTTAATTCAATAATAGAATTGTAGCCTGCTCTACTGACTTTCAATCTCAAGTGATTTGCCCAGTTGCCTTTTTCATGCTGTTGTTGTTCTGTCATTTCAATTGTGTCTGACTCTTTGTGACACCATTTGGAGTTTTCTAGGCATAGACACTGGAATGCTTTGCCATTTCCTAATCCAGCTCATTTTATAGATGAGACAAACAAGGTTAAATGACTTTGCCATGATCACACTAGTAAGAGTCTGAGCCTAGATGTGAACTCAGGTAATCCCAACCTCAAATCCAGTACTCTATTCATTGTGCCACGAGGCTTCCCTCATAGACAAGGGACATTATGAGATTTAATGATTATTTGAGTCTTGCATTCTGTTCCCTTTAAGAAGGATTTATATCCAGACCTGCATCATGTAAATTATCTACATTAAATTATAAGCTGGGATAAAAATTTCAGCAAAATACAACATCCCACCCCCAAATTACTCCAAGCAGAAATCTTTTACCCCTGTGAAGAAAAAAAGAAGATCTGAGCATTGTCCATTCTAGGGAAAAATATAACATTGTCTGAGTATGCATCATTATTCTCTGTCCTTATAGGACCTGACCTGGAATCTACAGCCAATCTGTTTCTTTTTTATCCCAAGGAAGAGTTATTTACTCCCTCTTGGATTCCCTGAGATCTACAGAGTCTCCAGTGGGTGGGGAGATAGGACAGGCCCTGAAAAGAAATGATGATGACAAAAATGATGATGTTGACTAATATTTATAAAGGATTTTTAAATTTTCAAAGTTGTATATCCATATGCATATGATACATGTACACATGTTATTTATATAAATAAAATCTCATTTGATATTTATGATAATCTCAATGACATTTATAATATTTCTTAATCACAGAAGGGTGTTCTTTTTCAATTGTGAAGTTCCCTGTCTCTTTCTCTCTAATCTCTTGGAAGCTACCCATTACTCAGTTCTGACCAATACCAAGATACTATAATGACTATTGCTACTTCTATTATTACTGCTATTGTTTACACTACTACAAATGTTGTAAATTTAATCCTCATAACAGTCCTGTGTGATTATTATTCCCATTTTTTAGTTGAGGAAATTGAGGCCAAGGGAAGTCACATAACTAGTAAATGTTTAACCACTAATTATTGCAGAATTTGAACTCAGGTCTCCCTGACTCAGAGGTCAATTTCTCGAAATATCTAGCAATTAGAGAGTGAGTACCTCAAAGAGATCTCTTTCCCTCTAAAATTACTTTGACCCTAGTACTCTACCCTTATCTTGACCAATAGGCAGGCCTCCATATCTCCCTCCATCCCCAGCCTTCCTCCTCTTAATCAGAAATTGCTAATCAAGTCATCATTACCATTTTCTTCTATAGAAGTCCTCCTCCTTATGAGGACTAAAGGAATATGGGAAAATAAAGAATTTTCATTAGCCAAATATCTAAGACCCAGTAAATGGAAAGATTTTACTCAAAGTGTCTGATTTCCTAATCAGGAAGATCATGAACTCCAACAATGATTGATTTAAGCAATTTCCATCAGATTTTCTGGGAAGTCAACTTCTTCAGTTTTGAATCTCTTTTTCTGAGAAGTGTCCTGGAAGAGGCAAGGAGTCAATTTGCCAAGTGTTTATTAAGCATGTGCTATATAGGCTAGGAGTTGAGCTAGACTCTAGTCATTACAAACATAAACTGCAATAATCCCTGTGCTCAAGGATCTTTTATTTTATTAGAATAAAACAACATGTACATATATAAAAATATAAAATTCATATAATGTTATTTCTAGAGGGAAGAAATAGGTCTACTATGAAAAGCAACTTGTAGAGAATAGGGACTCCAGAGGGCACATCAGAAGAATGCCCTTTCAAGCATCATCCTTCATAGGCATAGGGGACCTGGGAAAGATAAGGCTACCATAGATGGTTATGATGAAATGAGGAGTGGTGGTCAGGGAAGGAAGCTTGGTTCTAAGAAGTCTACCACTTAGAATCATAAGGAGTTGGATTGTGATAGCTTATATAGAAGAAAATGGTAATGCTGACTTGATTATCAGTCTCTGATTAAGAGGAGGAAGGTTGGGGATGGAGGGAGATATGGAGGCCTGGTTATTGGTCAAGATAAGGGTATAGCACTGGGGTCAAAAGTAATTTTAGAGGGAAAGAGATCTATTTGCAGTACTCACTGTCTAATTTCTAGTTCCAAATATCTTCTCAATTTTAAAAATAACTTGTACACCTCAGGGTGAGGATCTCAGGAGAGTCCTGAACTGGTAGCCATAGTGGAGCCAGGTAGATGACCAATACCTGTCTTGCCTTTTGGTAAAGGCAGAGGTCAGTAAATTCCAGTTATAGAGTTCAGAGGCATATGAAGGAAATATAATATGTGAGACATCTTATAAAAATGAAGATATACTTGATTGAAATTCATGCCCTATGGATAATCTACTTTTTTAATGTCCCTCCAAGGTCTTGATTACAACATCTTAGATTATATGGATGACCACCCCATTGACACTGGGGTTCAGATTTGGGGTCAGAAGGAAGTAGAGTTTGATATAATGAATAGTTTATAGAAGATAGGGAATAGTATGATCCACCATTCAAATGGTGAGTAAAAAGTCAATAAATCTGAGGAACAAGTGATTAGAATGACAATTATATGGACTACACAAGTGCAGAGACCTTTTGCCAAACATACATAATAACTACTACTGCTACTACTAATAATAGTAATAATAATAACTAGCACTTGTATATAAGCTTTTAAGATTTGAAAGTTACTCTAAAAATACTATAACTACTATTGCTACTTCTATTATTACTGCTTTTGTTTACACTACTACAAATATTATAAATTTAATCCTTATAACAATCCCGAGTGATTATTATTCCCATTTTTTTAGTTGAGGAAATTGAAGTTGAGGGAAGTCACATAACCACTAATTATTTCAGAATTTGAACTCAGGTCTTCTTGACTCAGAGGTCAAGTGCTCTATCCACTTTACCACCTAGATGCCTCACATCTCTGGATTACACATTTACCACAGACTAAGAGATTATGCTATATGACACAGAAATGCAAGAAATATCAGTCTAATTAACAAGGCAACCATTACCCTACAGACAAAATTGATCCTTCTCTTAGCACAGGATAGCTTCAGCACAGAAATATGAACTGAGAAGGAATGAGAAGTGACATTGCTTTGGCACAAGAGTTTGTGCTTGACCAATAAGGGAAAAAGAAGGAGGGTGGCAAATCCAACTTTAGACATGTTTTTATTTTTATTTTTCATTTTTTAAATGATATTTTATTTTATTTTCCAATTACATGTTATGAAATTTTTTCAACATTCATCCACCTGCACACATGCACATTTTTAAGTTACATGATTTTCTTCCACCTTCCCTCAGTGACAGAGTTGGGTGAATATTGGACATACACATTTGTGCTTATCATGTTTATAGATTTAGTCATTTTTGGTGTGAGGAATTAGGATTAAGGGAAAAGAAAGAAATCCATGTGATAGGAAAGAAATACATGAGAGATTTTTAAAAAGTGAATGTAGTGTTCATTCAGATTCTGTAGTGTTTTTTGTTGTTTGTTTTGTTCATGTTATTGTTGGTAAAAGTAATGCCACGGTGCAGAAGGGAGCAGATGGCCTTGTAACAGTGCAGGGTAATGAACATTAACACCCCGAATTCCATGCTGTTGAGACATTAGATAAAGAATATTTGACCCAGATACATCAAACTCTATCTCCTGTCTATAAAACCTGAAGACACGAAGTCTCCCAGGAAAAAAAGGGTTGCAGAGAACCAGATTTATAACCAAGAAATATATTGACATGCAAAGACTTCTCACAGTGAATGACACACAAGACCAAGGTTATCCACAATGGATTTAACGTGCATATCACAGAGAGGGAGGGAGAGCCATGTGGGCAGCTTCCAAACCAAGAATGCCATTCCAGTTGAAAGAATCTGGGGTCACATAGTTGTTATTGAAATGCATATTTTTTTAATGCATTCTGTCTTTCAGTACTGTAGACATATATCTTCTATATTTGTCCTCTGGATCCAAATTAAATAAGTCAATGTTTTTTCCCCACAATTAGAGTTTGATTCTTTGTGAACCCATTTGGGGTTTCTTGGCAGAGAGACTTTAACTGGTTGGCAGTTCCATTCTCCAGCTCATTTTGCAGTTGCAGAAACTAAGGTAGTTAAGTGACCTGTCCCGGATCATCTAGCTAGTGTCTGAGACCTGATTTAAACTCAGTTTTTCCTGACTGTTGACCCAGTGCTCAAGCCACTGTACCCCGTAACTGCCCCCTTTTCTACATGGTCATCCTCAAAACATTTGAGGATAGTTATCATATTCCCCTTTCCATCAAGTCTTCTCTTTTTCATTACACAGCCTAAGTTCTTTAGGTTCCCTATCTGCCCCCTTTTCTTCATGATAATCCTGAAAACCTTTTGAGGATAGTTATCATAATACCTTCACCATCAAGTCTTTCTCCTTTTTTTTCATTTTCCAGTCCAAGTTCCTTAGGCTCCCTTATATGACATGACTTTAGTTCTTTTCATCATCCTGATCTCTGTATTCTGAAAGGATTGTCCCTCATCAGGAATCTTCTTAAGATGTGGTGTCCTAAACTGATGCATCAGAATACCTGAGTAGAAATATGTAAACCCATCTCAGTAAGTTGTAGTCTTAAATTTTGAGCCAGCTAGTGACTAGCCTGGTCCTTAATCCCTTTTCCAATGGCCTCTAACCTTGTGTTCTGAAGTGCTGGGAAGAAGACTGTATTTACTATAAGGTGGAGTTTCATCAAAGACAGCAGATTTTGAGGGGGAAAGTGGGGAGAAATATTCTATTTTCCACAACAAAATGTTAATTCAAGGAAACCAGTGGAAATATTTTAACCTCACTGAAATAAAGGAGAAAGATATAGTAGGAGCAATATCCTAACCCCTATTCCCATGCAAGTAGAGATAGTTTTTTTCCCCCTTAAAAAAGTATTAGGACATCTTTGATATTTAACTGGCTCAGGGGACTAAAGACTGAAGCTTTCAACATTATTTCTGGGTCACCTGTATACGAAAGAAGTTCCTGAAACCCTCTCTGATACTAGTGGCTAGTGGATCAAAATCTGACCACAGTGAAAAAAGCTCAGGAAAGGGAGCTTTGTTCAGATTACTCAACCAGATGGGTTCTCATTGCCTATCATTACTGAATATCTTTCATATGTTAACTGTTGATCTATGATCATCTCATTCGATTCCAATATCATCTGACTTGAGGCCAATCTGGGAGTTAGCAAGAGCCATATATTCTATACTCCAGGTTCTAGCTCAGAACAGAACTTCCAAAATAAATGATAATCTAAATTGGAGCACATGTGATCATGATTCTCTATCTTGACCAGGGACTAGAACAATGGGTGTTTAAAACAGACTTGGAGATTAACAGAGAAGTTTGTGTGAGTCAAGAATCCTGGGCTACTGTGATTCAGAGAGGCAATTTTATTGTGCCCCAAAATGTATCTGTGCCACATATAAAGGTACAAACTTTTTTTTAATTGCTATGTTTTGGGGTTTTGGGGGGGGTGAGGCAATGAAGTTAAGTGACTTGCTAGTAAATATCAAGTTTCTGAGTCTGGGTTTGAATCTTGATCCTCCTAACTCCCGAGCTGATGTCACTTAGCTGCCCCTGCTGTTTTTTACAATTTATTGATAGCTTTTGTTTTTGCATTACCTTCATTTCCCAATGTTTCCCTTCCTTATCCCTCACCAGCAGCTGATCCCTAATGACAAAGAATTTTTTAGAAAATTAAATTAAAATGAAATCTAATGAATATAATCGAGTCTGACATAATCTGCAGTGTTCTACTTCCAAAGTTCTCTATCTCTTTAAAGAAGGTAGAGAGGGGTAGGGAAAGATATTAATTTGGATCACTGGAGCTATAGATCATACCCAGTTTTTCTGAGTGAATCACTTATACAGATTCAAACTTCTTCATGTGAGCTTATGGATAGAAGAAAGAGGGAAAGGTGCCCAGAAATGTTAATTATCTTGAATTTTCCAAAACTCTACACAACTCTTACTCAGGACCATTACTAGGTAATCTAAGTAATGTGGCAAAGAATAGAGTCAGAAATCTAACATAGGACTACAGACTCAATAGTCAATGATTTTCTCATAGAACCTTGAGGCTAATTAATTACCCATTTGTTTTACTTTAAAGTGAGCAAGTTGAGGCTTATTAATTAAAAAGTATTTGTTACTTGGTGATGACCATGATTAAGAACTCTGGATAGATTTGAGGATTTCAAAAGTTCCAACTTTATTGCTATATTCTTTTTCATTTGTCTTTTCTCCAAGGTAAATTGTCAGACATTACAGAGGGTCTGATATCAGGAAGATCTAAGATAGGAAATAGAAAATAATGTATCTAGCTATAAAATGCACAGGAGGGGGGGATAAATAATAAATACAAGATAAATATTCTGGAAATACATCTATTTTCAGGCAGTACTGAGAGAGCTGTTTCTAGGGAAGCTGAATTTAAACTCTATGAGGCAAACCTTTCAGACTGTTCCAAAAAGCAATGACTAATGAACAAAGACTAAATTCCTGAGCTCCAGAATAATTTGAGTGTCACTAAATTGAGTTCCCAGATAAAATAATCATCTCATTAATTTCCTTATCTGATGATGCTTATCCTTCATTCCTGTGACATCAGGGAGGTGATGTCATGACAAGCACTTGATCTGGATTTGAGTGAGGGGGTACCATGCGAAGTTATCAGCCTTACTTTCTCCTCCAGAGTCATCTGGGTTCAGTGGTCAGATATGGATCAGGACAACTGGAGACAGTCCTGGATGTGAGACCATCAGGGTTAAGTGACTTGTTTAAGGTCACATAGCTAGTAAGTGTCAAGTATCTGAGGCTGAATTTGAACTCAGATCCTTCCAACTCCAGGGTCTGTGTTCTATCTACTGTATCACCTAGCTGCTATTTTTGCTTAACCATTATGGGTAAAATAGTCAATGAAGTCAATGAAGATTGAGGCTTTTCTAGGCAAAGAACTTCATGTTTTTCCAGTGGCAGAAGACTCAGTATTTTTTTGACCCTTTTTTCTCTAAGAGAGGTCTGAACCCTTGATTTCCTTTTGGACTGACATCATAGGAAGGATCTTGTCATACTTTGGTATAATGTCTTAGTTAATGACCTCAAATAGTTCTGAAAGAGACAATGTAGGATAGTGGAAAGGTACAAACAGAAGACGGGTTCAAGTCTCAACTGTACCATTAACTAGAAGATATTTTTAGTCACACCATTAACATTCTTACTCCTTAAATAAACATCTTATGCATTTTGATTCTTATCTGTAAGACTGATATGATAATCCCTGCTCTGATTTCCTTACAGATTTGTTGTGAAGATCATATGAAATGCCAAATATTAATTTTTTTTAATTCTAAAGTACTATTTGTAAATAAGGGAGCTATTCAAATGTTTTGAGAAGTATCTTTGTTCCAAAGAAAGAGCCTAATGACACAGTTCCGGATCTGTTTAGTCTTTACCCCATAGACAATGGGGTTCATAGTAGGGGGAAGGAGCAGATAGAGATTGGCCATAATGATGTGAATGTGAGGGGGTATGGTGTGACCACCGAAGCGATGGGTGAAGAAGGTGAAGAAAGCTGGAACATAAGTGATAACAATGGCACAAAGGTGAGCTGTACATGTCCCAAAGGCCTTCTGCCGGGCATCTGCAGATTTCAGACTTACCACTGCCTTGAGTATCATTGTGTAGGAGACAGTGATACAGAGGATGTCAAAGCCCCCAATGAGCAGAGCAACCATCAAACCATACACAGCATTGACCTTTACATTACCACAGGACACTTTGGCCACAGACATATGGTCACAGTAAGTGTGGGGAATAAGATTCCCTCGGCAGTAGGGCAGCCTCTTGGTGAGGAAAGTAAAGGGAATGACCAGCATCACACCCCGCAGGAAGGTAAGTAGCCCAGCCTTGGTGATGATGGGGTTGGTGAGAATGGTACCATAGCGTAGGGGGAAGCAGATGGCCACATAGCGGTCCAAGGCCATGAGCATGAGCATCCCAGACTCCATCCCTGTGAAGGTGTGTACAAAGAACATTTGAACCAGGCAGGCATTGAAGTCAATCTCCTTGAGGTTGAACCAAAAGATGAAGAGTGTGTTGGGCAGTGTGCTTGTGCACATAAGCACATCTGTGAAGGAAAGCATGGCCAGGAAGATGTACATGGGCCGATGCAGAGAATCTTCAGAGTAGATGAGATACATGAGGCCAAAGTTCCCTGTGATGGCGATAACATACATGGTACAGAATGGGAGGGAGATCCACATCTGCACTGCTTCCAGCCCTGGGATGCCATTGAGGATGAATGAGTCTGGAGTCAAGCTGCTGGCATTTGGAATTGACATGCTTGTACCTGGAAGGTCATGATATAGACCAAAATAGAATTGTCTCTAAAAACAGAAAGAAAGAAGAAACTAAAGACTTTCTGACAACCAGAAAAGTATTTCTCCATAACAATAACTTTTTAAAATTTTTTGTGCATAACCATTTATTCATGCATGTGAGCCACTATTCCATCTGCCTGAAATGTTCTCTTTCTCCTCTCTTTATTTAATCAACACATCCTTCAACAGGACTTTGGTAATTTCCTCAATTATTAGCTATCTCCCCCCAAAAAGAATTTATCTTGTATATATCCCTTATTTATTCATCTGTGAACTTATATTTCTCCACATAAAACACAAGCTCCTTGAAGTCAAGGGTTGTCTCACTTTTGTAGTTATATTCCCAATTTCTATTAGTTAGTCAATCAATATTTATTAAGTATCCACTCTATTCCAGTTGATCTACAGTTTTTCTTCCCCTTAGCTTAAAGTCTAATATACTTTGTAATCCTATGTATGGCACTTTATATCTAGGTAACAGCTTCCTTATCTTTAAAGTTAGAGTACTGGGGCAGCTAGGTGGTGCAATGGATAAAGCACTGGCCCTGGAGTCAGGAGTACCTGGGTTCAAGTCCGGTCTCAGACACTTAATAATTACCTAGCTGTGTGGCCTTGGACAAGTCACTTAACTCCATTTGCCTTGCAAAAACCTAAAAATAAATAAATAAATAAAGTTAGAGTACTGATCTCCCCCTGATTCTTTCTAATTATAATAATCGATGAGCATATATTTTATAATAGAACTTATTATCTGTGATGAGATCATAAATATTAATACATTACTAATGATTTTAATTTAATACTATAATTAGCCATCTATAGGCAAGAGAAGGACTAGGTGACATCTCACTGTACTGCTTTATTTTAACTCTAAACAGTTAATCAACAAACCTCACCTAATGTTTACTGTATGAATCTGTGCTACCTCCCTTGAGCAAAATCTTTTATTTTATTTATTCAATTCTATAATTTTTTTATTACTTGAACAGCACTCACTATTGAATTTGACATTATAACAATAAGTAAATCATAGAATCACAATAGCTCAGAGTTGGACATTATGTTAGAGGTCTTGTAGCTTGATGCCTGCCTTAGTAGAAATGCCCTCTATAACCCTGAGAAGTAGTCCCCAGTCCTCTGACTAAGGAACATTGGTGATTGGGAACTGGATATTTCTTCCTAAATCCTATTCCATCTTTGAGAATTTTAGTCATTAAGGAGAGTCTCTGCCTATGAAATCACAGGATACTTTGGCCACAGACATGTGCTCATTGTAGGTGTGAGGGGTAAGCTTCCCTTAGCAGCAGGACAGCCTCTTGGGGAAGAAAGTAAAGGGAATGTCAGCATCACATCCCACAGGAAGGTAAGGATCTCTGCAATTCTGCAATTTCTACCTTTTATCTTCAAACTCTTGCCTTTTGCTCACATTAAATGATATGATTTGGGAGAGAGAGAGAGAACATAGCTGTACATGAAGAGATAAATAACCATGTGTGATGAATTAGATCCTAGGAAACTGAAGAATTAATAGATAATGATTGATGAATCATTGCCAGGAATTAGTAAAAGTTATTGGAAAATGTGCCTCAGGATTAGAAAAGAGTTCTTTACAAAGGAAAAAAAATTATTGTATAATCTTTAGAAGTGAGTTTTATTTCCATTCCAGGAAGTGTCTGGAATGTATTAGTAATTGAATACTTAATGGATATAGCAAAAGTGATGATTTAATGGGAAATACCAGACTAAACTCATTTCTTTTTTTCTTTTTGGTCAGAATTATTAGACTAGATCTTTGCTGAAGGATGATATAGATCTTGATATGAGTGAAGTAACTGAGAAAATTTCTCATGCTATCCTTGTGGATAGGATGGAGAAATGTGAACCAAATGACAACAGAATTTGATGGATTTAGTTTGAATAGTAAAAGATTAATCATAAGTGACTTAGTATTAATTTAGTGGAACATCTCCCTTGGGGTACATTGGGGTTCTGTGACTGGATATACATGAGGGTTTTATATGACATTTTTATGATCATGAAAGATCTCTATGAGATAGACTGATGTGTTAAATTTTAAGTATTATATATTTTTATTTGTTTTTCCCCCTGGAATAGCAGTTTTTTTCATTGTGTATGCAATTTTAAGGATGTTTTAAAGGAAGCTTAGTTTTGTTATAATTTCTCTTAGCTATCAAGAGATAGAGACCATACTATGTATTTTAAAAAACTGCATCTTTATGCATGATTAAAGTGATGTAGTTTTTTTTGGCACAGTAAGTCCATCTAGGAGAAAGCCAGGCAAGAAGACCCCTTTTTAGTCAACTGAAGGGGACTGCCTTATTTGAAAGGTAGATATGCAATGAATTGTATTTGTGTTGTTTTCTAGGCTGTGTTATGTGATCATTACAATGTAGATAACTGATCTGGTATTGCCAATTCCAATGCAAAACATGATACTAGTTGGATGACCTTTGCAAAATGAGCAGACCAGTATATTCAGTCTCTCTTGCCTTTTCTAGCTCAAAAAAAAGGAATAACTACAAGATTTTACTAAAGAGGTGAATCTTCTTAAACCCAACCACCCCACATATTACACCCTGCTCTGGGAACAAAAACCAGGGATTTCCAATTCATCTCACAACTTCCAGGAATCCTGTCATCAGATATCTCTCAATTACATTCAACAACTTTATAATGTGGAGCAAAATGGGAGGATGCTCACCATGTGTTACATATCAGATAAAAAAAAAATTAATCAAACCCATACTGTACAAATAGGAGTATAGAACACATGAAAAAGTAGTACAATGCAAAATGCTACTACATGAATCAGTCAGAAAACATTTATTAAGCCTCCATTATGTGATAGGCAATGTGATGAAATCTGAGAAGACAAAAAAAGTAAGAGCATCACTACTCTTAACTAGCTCAGTCTATTGAGTGAGATAACATGCAAATACAAACAGGTTTTATATATATATATATATGTATATATATATACATATATATATATAATAAATTAGGGAAATCAATAGAAAATAAAAATTAAGATGGGTGAGGTTATATAACAAATTTATAGTAGAAACAGCAGTTTCTTGATTTTCTCCAGTTTTGTATTGTATGTGTAATTAGGGGAGTGATCTGATGATGTGAGTGTTCCTTGGCTGATAACTCTGTAGCAATATGATGAGGGATTCAAGAGAAGAAAAAAAATTGAATTGGTTCATCAAGGGGTCAGAAATGAGAAAGGGACAAGGGTGTAGCTAGTGCAGGTGGCTGTAGCCTAAGAAAGAACTCTGCAGTGGGAAGAATTTGAGGTCACAGGTGGAGGAACTGTGTAAAACAGCAAGGTAGAGAGATGGAATGGCAATACCTTGTTATTAGATAAGGGAATTTTTGAGTTCATAAACATGAAAATGGTGCATTTGAGGTTGATAGCAAGATCAAACATCCAATCATCTCTGTAATAGAGGCTGAGTGGAGAGTTAGGTCATCTAAAATGAGTAATTGAGAAATTATGAGGTTGGGATTTTTGAAAGAGTATCATCATGTTTATTGAAGCCCATAGTAAGAGTTGAGGAGTGAGGGAGGGAAGAAATACTATGAGCAGTGAATCAAACTCATTGAAGAAAGAAGAGTTTACTTTGGAGTTGTTAGACAATAGGTATCAGAATTTTGATTGGATGGTAGATAAGGATTGAATGAACCTCAAAAGAGGAGAGATTAGAATAATCATAGTAGAACAACAACCTGAAAGTGTCCTTGGAGGATCCTGAATATTCTGACTCCTCTACTTTGAGCAGTGAGCAAAGGAGAATAGGAAAAAGTTCAGCTGCTTCTGGAAAGGGAAGCCAGGGAGGTTCTTTCATCAGGAGGGAGCTGGATCTCAATGATAGCCAAATGATCAAAGGAATGAGAAAGGAAAAAATAAAATAAAATGGAAGCAATTTTGTTGCCTATGGAGCAGGAATCCCAGGAAATTCAGAGAAACAGGTGAGTAACTTTGGAATGTGACAGTGAGAGGATTGGGTTTGGAAGAATGGAAATAGGATGGGGTAGCAAAAGACAGAAAAGACATTTGAATGATCACATCCAGAGGTTTAGAATTCCTGGGATGGATGTTATGATTGAGGGAGAAGGTCAAATGAGAATTATAAGCAATGTTTTATGGAAAGGGAGGTCTGATCATTTTTTGACTGTGAGGGTCAGCAAAAGACTTTAAAGGAAATCCAATACTTGATCAAGGTCAAAAAGAATGACAACAGGTGGAAATGACAGAGGGGAAGGATATTCTAGTCTAGAGAAAGAATGAACAAAATTAAAAACATTAGGAATGTGGGGAATCAAGATCTGTTATTTTGGGAACAGAATACTAGAAATAAAACCAAAAAGTATTTTAAGACTATAAATTTAAGTTGGACTCATATTATGGAGGGACCTGAATATTAAGCTAGGATATTTGTGGCTTTGTTTGTCTGGGAAGGGTAGGGGACTCTTGACAGTTGTAAACTTTGATATTTTTGAGCTAGAGAACTGATGCAACTAGAACTATATGTAAGGGTTGAGAAAGAAATAATTCATTTAAACACCTACTCTATTCCAATCAGTATTTATCAATTTCATATGATTCTATAGGGGTATTGATTATAAGATCTGTATATCAGGCCTCAGAGCTATGAACTGCAGATTGTAGGATCATTTATATAATCATGGAAAACTGACTAGGGGTCTTTCACCTTTGTTTTTTCTTGTCTTGGTGACCAAACCCCTTGTGGCAGAGGTGACTCAACCATGTGGAAAATCTTCAATTTATTTTTGTACCTTCAAACATTCTTTCTTGTCCAATATAAACAAGTGGCCATGTTATGACCATCTAGTCAGTAGAGATATCCATACTTCACCTAATTCATGACCCTGCTGACATATCACTTTTGCCTATTTTAGTTTATGTATCATATGTCAACTGATGGAATTGTTCTCTATTTTGTAAATTTCCTTTGGCATGTATAGATACAGATCCCTATGAATATAGAACCCTAGGAAAAGAAGGCATCTCAGATTGTGAGGAAGATCTGAGGTCTACTTCATTGGAATAGATCATAGACCCTTTAATAAAGGGCTATTGAGTCAGAGCTCTCTCTACCTCATTCTTTTTTATTGTAGATGGGACAGTTGTAATCCTCAAAGAGGTATTAATCTAGCCACAGTTTTGATGGTGGAATTCAATTGGAAGATGGATACAAAAAATTCAGAGGCTATTGCAATGTTACCAGAAGGTGGCAATAAAGGATCTTGATGGGAATGTCAGATGTGGATGAAAGGATAAATATGCTAAAGATACTTTAAAGGATTATCTGGGTCATCTTAAGGCATTCCCTGATGACTTACAATAGCATGCAGATGACCTGGCATTCTTCTTTTTAAACTTTTTATTTAAGGTATTGGAGTTAAGAGTAACTTGCCTATGGGGCAGCTAGGTAGCACAGTGGATAAAGCACCAGCCCTGGAGTCAGGGGGATCTGAGTTCAAATCTCTCTTCAGACACTTAATAATTACCTAGGTTGATACAAGAGAGGGAAGATTGTGGGAGAGGGTACTCAGATACAATATAATTTTGGACAGGGTCAGGATGAAAGGAGAGAGAGAGAGAATAGAATAAATGAAAGTGGGGAGGAAAAGAGTGGAGGGAAATAAAGCTAGTAATAGCAACTGTGGGGAAAATATTGAAGCAACTTCTCTGATGGACTTATGATAAAGAAAGCAACTCACAGGGGTGGCTAGGTGGGGCAGTAGATAGAGCACTGGCCTTGGAGTCAGGAGTACCTGAGTTCAAATCCCTCCCCAGACACTTAATAATTACCTAGCCAAGTGGCCTTGGGGCAAGCCACTTAAACCCATTGCCTTGCAAAAACTAAAAAAAAAAAAAAAGAAAAGAAAAAAAAAGAAAGCAACTCACTTCAGAGGCAGAACCAATGGAATCTGAACACAGACTGAAGTACATTTTTTTTTCCCTCTCACTATTCTTGAAGTTTCTCATCTTCGGGGGTAAGGGGATTTATGTTTACTCTTATAACAAAATTATTGTAATAATATAAATTAATAAATGTAGATCCTGTACTGAAAAAAAGTAATTGCCATGTATGGCATGGAAACAACGTAGAGACTGTCAGACAGCCTTTGGGGGGCAGGGAGGGGGGGAAATTGTAGAATTCAGGACCTTGTAAAAAATGATGGGTATATATATTACTATTGTAAATAATTGGAAAACAAATAAAATGTTAAAATGTTAAAAAAAATAATAATTACCTAGCTATGTGATCTTGGGCAAATCACTTAACCCCATTGCCTTGAAAAAAACAACCAAAAAAACCCCAAACAATGAAAAAAAAGAATGACCTGCCCAATTATTAAGTGTCTGAAGCTGGATTTGAACTCAGATGACCTAGTAGTCTTAAAATCTATACCAGAAGAATGAAATTCACATTATTTCCCAACAAGTTACCAGTCCTGTGATGGTCCATGAGATTGCTTAAAGATTAGTTTACTTCATTACTGAGAAGCTTAGTACATGGAGTTAGCACAGGTAATTATGGAAAAAAGAAATAAATTGTTCAGGGCAACTCCTGAAACTATATTCTGAGACATGAAGGAGATGTGATCTGCTCTGTGAGATAGTCATTTTAATGAATTCACAAATCCTTGAAGTAATGCAGAATTATGAAGATTGGAGGACTCATTAGATGTAGAAGGTGAGAAAGAAGCAAGAGTCAAAGGTACTGATTTCCAAGTAATCTGACTTCAGAAGTTTTAAATATAAGCTTTTATAAAGTGAAAGAAAAATTCCCTAAGATCAGAAGGGGCAAGGGTCAAGGAGAGCTTCCTCACCTGTTATTTCTCAGCAGGATTGGCTCACCTGTGCAGGGGACAAGGTGGCGAGGAGATAAGTCTATATAGTGTGCTGTCCTCCTAAGATATATCCAAAATCCTCCTTAATCTTGTTTGTCCTGTTCTAGCTGAAAACAAAGACTAGCTGTAGGAAAAGTTAAATTGTCAATAAACTTCAGATTGTTTTCACATAACAGGATCAATTGTCCCTTTTTTGAGGACAGAAGAAAATGCAAGAGTCAAACCTTTTCCCAATCCACATCATGTAATGATTTCTAACCCAGATGGACCTATACATATCATAAATCAATGATACACAATCTTTACCTCAGTAATCAACTCACCCTGAGAATATCAGAGGATAAAATCGGGGGTGTTGACTCATGCCCAGGCTTATACTTGAAACAGAGCTATGAGATCTTCAGCTGAAGAAGAAAAATGGACACTACATAGAGATGATACCTAAGGGGACACTGACCCTCTGGGGATGTAAATTGTTTATACAGATTTGCTCACTACCCCAAAGGAAAGCAACGTCCCATCTGCTTTTTTTTTTTCTGAAAGAGAAAAAAAAAATCAGAATTGATATGCCTAGTTACTATGGGCCTATCTAGGGTCAAATGTAAACGCCTTAGGCCAACAACACGGCTTATTTTCTAGATTCAATGGTCCTTAGCTCAGTTATCCCAGGAACCAGAAAAGTTTAGTAAATTGCCTGACATCACATGAATTACAAATAGTAGATTTTAGAATTCATCTCATTCTTTGAAAGATGGAGAATTTTCCCTTGTCACCTGTATATGCAGACAAACAAAACAAATAATATGCTGGCCATTTCTTATTCTACAACTCTAAGTTACAGCTCTCTGAAAACAGGTGGCAAATATTTTTAATTATAAGTCTTTGAATGCCAGAATTGGTTACTGTTTTGATTGGAGTTGTGAGGTCCTTCAAAGCCCTGCCTACTTTTTAACATTGTCATAATAGTGCAAATTGCTCCCTTGGTTATGCTTATTTCACTCTATATCAGTTCAAATAAGTCTCTCTATATTTCCCTGAATCTGTGATATCCATAATTTATTATTTTATTCAATAAGAATTAATTACATTTAAATACAACAATGTGTTTATCCATTCTCCAACTGATGAATACCTATTTGTTGGAATTCTTTGAGGTCAAATGTTCAATGTAGCACAACAGCTTCTATATAAATCATTCTGTGTTTTCAGAAAAATTCAGATGTTATCCCCAGATATGTTAGAGACTACCTTTTAAACAAACTTTAGCAAAGAAACCATATTTTTGAATATTTTTAAAAATCATAAGAACATGTTTTCTGGGTTTTGCCTTCACCTTCAGAATCATGTCATCTTCCATATCAAAGTCTTTACTATAAATACTAAAATTAGTAAGGTAAATAATGAGAGGAGAAATCTTCACAGATGTGGGCGATGGAACTGGACTGTCAACATAATGTCATATCTGTTAGGGCATATGTCAGTTAATGATGGGGCATGAATACTTCTGTCTATTGAGAAGAAAAATTGAGGTGAAAAAATCCATGAATCAAAGTCAAGAAGCATTGTGCAAACCATTAGGATTAAGTCTAAGGGAGGCACAAACAGAAATGACATGGTCACTGAAATGTATTGGCCCTGGAGTCAGGAGGACCTGAGTTCAAATGCGACTTCAGACACTTAATAATTACCTAGCTATGTGACCTTGGGCAAGTCACTTAACCCCATTGCCTTGCAAAAACTTTAAAAAAAATGGACTAGTTAAAATGTTTTTCTTTGTCTTTTTAAAAATAATTTTTTCAAATATATTAATTTTATAAAACTAAATTTTCCCATATCCTTCCTCTTTTTTTTCTGAATCATCCTTTATAATAAAATGTTATTTTTAATAAAACAGGAACAAGAGGAACAAGTAAGTCAAACATATGAATACACTGAAAAAGCTAACAATATATAAAAATTTCCCCCACCTCTGTTGTTGAGGAAATTTTTTCCATTTTTTTACTTTGTGGCTAAGATTGTCCTATGTAATTTGGCAATAATTGTTTTAATTATTTGGAGCTGTTGATCTTCTCATTTTAATTATCACAGTCATTTTGCACATTGCTTTCTTGGTCCTACTTATTTGACCTCTAATCATATCATAAATGTCGTCTATGTTTATATATATTATATTTCTATAGTTTTTGTTAAGTAATTCTTCAATCAATGAATATCTACTTTCCACCCCAACTCCCAGGTTTGTTTTCTTGTTTTGCTACCACAAAAGTATTGTTATAAATATTTTGGATTATAGGAAACTTTTCGTTTTGTCAGTGATCTCCTTGAGGTATATTTTGTAGTTTTTAATTTTTATTTAAGGCAATGGGGTTAAGTGACTTGACCAGGATCACACAGGAATTATTAAGTGTCTGAGGCTGTATTTGAACTCAGGTCTTCCTGACTCCAGGGCTGGTGCTCTAGCCATTGTGCCACATAGCTGCCCTCCTTAAGGTATAATTCTAACAAAGAATCTCTAGGCTAAATGATATGGACATTTAAGCCATTTGCTTCCATAATTCAAAGTTGCTTTCCAGAATGGTTATACTTCCTAATTCACAACTCTACCAATAATGCATTAGTTTGCCTGTATTTCCACACCCCTACCAACATTAATAATTCCTGAGTTTTGTCATCTTTATCAACTTGAAGATATGAAGTGAAATCTCAAACCTGTTTTAATTTGTATTTCCCTTATTATTAGTTTTTTGGAGCACTTTTTCATGTGATAATGATTAGACTAGTGGAAAGAAGACTTATTCATGTAATACCTTTGAATAACCTCTCATCATTCCTCACACTTTATTGAACATCAGAAAATTGATACTGGAGAAAAGCACTATTAATGTATGAATATTGAAATATCTCTCCTATAACTCAGACGTTATTCAATATCAGAGAATTCATCCTAGAAAGAAGCCTTATTAAATGAAACAAATATGAGAAAAACTTTATACACAGTTGATATCTTATTGATATCAGAGTATTTATATTATAGATCATCCATAGAAGTTTGAAAAAGGAGAAGAAACCCAATTAGACCATATAGTGCTTACTCATCAGCAGAAGATTTGTGTTAATAAGAAAAACTAGTTATAGTTGGTGTAATTAAGCTATCTGTATTTACATTACATGTGCTGCCTGTAAATAACATAGTACTGAGTTTTATTTTTTCTTGGGTTTTTTGCATTTAATGATATAATTAAAACCATTCTCATTTATTTATTTTTCAAGGCTGTGGGGTTAAGTGACTTGCCCAAGGTCACATAGCTAGGTAATTATCCACCTACCTGCCCCCATTCTCATTGATTTTTTATAAGTGACATAATTCTTTGTTTTCTGACATATGCTTCTATTGAATGGAGTGAAAGTTATCATTTTTTTTGCAAAGAAATGAGATTAAGTGACTTTCTCAAGGTCACTCAGCTAGGTAATTATTAAGTGATTAGGTCCTCCTGACTCCAGGGCCCGTGCTCTACCCACTATACCACCTAGCTGCCCCCGAGTGAAATCTATCTTAATAAGCTGATAACTAAATTATTCAAATAGTTTACAAAAATGTTTGTTAGAACTTCATTACTTTAGTTTTCTATTATTGAATCCATTTTTCTTTATTGACAGGAGTTTTGAATTTGGAATTTCCATATCCTTTTAAGGGTTCATTTTTTTCTTAAATTCTTTTTAAAAAACCTATGTTAAAAGTCTTTTTTATTAGTAAATGTTTTATTTTTCATTAACCCTTTGTAAAATCCATAATACAAATTTTTCACCCTAATTCTAATAATTCTGGTAACTACTATAAGTCTAAAAGAAGAATAAAATATATTTATGTATATACATATATAGTTTATATCATACATATATGCATGCTTTATATGTATATATATATATATATATATATAAATATATACATATACATATAAATTTATATACCTCAATGGATCTATGATCTGCTTGATGTGGTACTTGTATAAATAATGCAGACCTAACCCATTCATGTGGCCAAGATTGTCCTATGTAATTTGGCAACATTTGCTTTTAATCATTTGTAGCTTTCATTATAATTATCACAGTCATATGCATTGGTTTCTTGGTTTCTGTAAGACTTTCACCCCAGACTTCCTACAAATTCACAAGAAATGCTGAGTATTCTTTTGACATATATATATATATATATATATATGTATATACACACATATTTATACCACACACATACATACACACACACACACACACACACATATATATAAACACATATACATATACGTATGCATGTATGTATATGGAGCACATGGACTCAGAAGACCTATTTTTTCAGAATACTTTTATCAGCTGATCACTTTCCCCCCCCCTCACTTCTTGAAAATTCCTAATTTGCAGTATTCTACTGCCTGTATGGTATTTTCTCCACTGTTTTTGAGTGATTCTCAACTTCAATTCTTTGGTGTGTGTGCTATACCTCCTCTGGGCTGTTCCTTCATCTGCCTTCAACCCATGGATTCAGTTCTCAGAAGGAAGGGTTTTAGTGAGGATCTTGTAGGTCAGCTATCCTGATACTATACTATACTTCAAAATCCTCCTATTGTGTGCTTCCTATTAGTAATCAAACAATGGAAACAATTAGCTATCATTTTCCCAATACTGAATAATAAAAACAACAGCTAAAAAAAATCCCTCTGAATGCTTCTGTTTTGATCCAGATCCACACAGTGCCTATGGGGAAAGTGGATAAAGCTATTTTATATCATTTTATATTATATTATATATTATTATATTTTATTCATATATTTATAATATATTATATTTTATGTTATCATAGTGAGGCATCTATGTAAGAAACATATATGGCACTAATAAGTCAGGACTTGGTTGCTGAAAGGTCCAAACATCCTTTTTCGCCTCTATAATATTTCGAAATTTTCTCCTTGAAAATACTGCTTTTGCTAAACTCTCATAGCAAGTTGCTCTCCACAGAGTAACTTTAAATTGCATACAGCTGAGGGGAGGTTCCAGCACCCCTTGATATGTACCTTGATTCTCAGGGAATTCACCCTGGAGAATTCTAAGATTGGGTGAGAAGATATTTTCCATGTTTGAGAAGAGAATTAATTTCATTACTAAATTGAAGAGGCAGGACACTTTCGTGTTTTATTCCTTAAATTAATCTGAACAACTTCCCCAATTATAGTTTTTATTCCTTGTTTTCATAAATAGATGGTCCTGTTATTGATGAATATAATTTACATATTTATCATATGAGGAGACAGGAGCTAAACACATACCTATTAAGCTAATTTGAACCTCCTAATTATGGTTGGGACTATTTTGTCCCAGAATAACTAGAAAAAAAATCTATTTTTATCTTAACAAACAAATGGGAATTGTATTCTTGGCTTGCAAATATCTAATATACAACAAATACCTTTCTAGAAGATAGAACAAGAGAAAAGTTCTTTTTTTCAATTATGGCTGTCCTATTCACCAGAAAAGTCGAAATTACAGTCTCCTTTACAACTGTGATATAAGGTATTCTAGATCCCAGATACAGCTATAAATTCACGATAAAATAACACTAAGTAGCTGTGAACTAATTCACACCTATGGGCTCTGCAAAGGAACAGGAAGAAATGTTTTCTCATATCTTTTCTTAGGATCAAGCTATCAAGCTTATTATTTGTAATTTTATAATATTCCATTTCTATTTTTGGTAGTTAGATTTTTTTTAAGTTTTTTTTTTGCAAAGCAAGTGGGGTTAAGTGGCTTGTCCAAGGCCACACAGCTAGGTAATTATTAAGTGTCTTAGACTAGAACAGATTTGAACCCAGGTAGTCCTGACTCCAGGGCCGGTGCTTTATCCACTACGCCTAGCTACCCTCCTGTAGTTAGATTTTTTTAAGGGTATTTTTTGCAAGGCAATGAGGTTCAGTGGCTTGCCCAAGGCCACACAGCTAGGTAATTATTAAGCCTCTGAGGCCTGATTTGAATTCAGGTACTCAGGGCTGGTGCTCTATCCTCTGTGCCACCTAGCTGCCCTTTAGTAGGTAGATTTAACATTTACATGTGGTCATCCTTGGAAATGAACTGTTTTTCACAATCTGTTTACTTCATTTTGCATCAGTTCATGAAAACCTTTCTCTATTTCTTTATATTTGATATTTTTTTAAATTTTTTTAAATTCTTTTTAAATTCTTACAACATAGCATATTCCATTCCCTTCATGTGAATTTCTAAGCTTAACAATGCTACATCTGAGTAAAAAGGGTATGCAGTTTGGAATTTTGGGGAAAATTCCAAATTGCTTTCTAGAATGACCAAGACCAATTCCCTAGCTTCTCTCTCTCTATATATGTATTTGTGTGTGTGTGTGTGTGTGTGTGTGTGTGTGTGTGTGTGTATGTTTGCTTAGTGTATAGAGTATATATTTTCTGATAGGTCCTCCAATATATATCATTTTTCTCTCTTATTATCTAGCAGTTTGATGGGTGTGAAGTGTATTTTCAGTTATTTTAATCTGCATTTTTCTAATTACTGGTATTGTGGAGAACTTTTTTTACATGGTTATGATAGCTTAGAATTCTTCCTTTGAAAATTGCCTGTTCATGTCTTTTGACTATGAGTCTATTGAGGTTTGCCTCCTCCTCATAAATTTGTAAGGCTTTTCCCCTGTTAATTAATTTACAGAATGTATTTTTTTTAAAAAAGATGAATCTGGCAGATCTCCTGTCTTGTGACTTCTCCAGTCCTTATAACCAAACTGCTTTGAGTAGACACAATTAGAATCTACCTTTGGATAAGGGGTATCAACTTTTTTTCAATGGGCCTTCCTTTCATTTCAGAGAAAGACTGGTCAAAAGTACTGGGACCTGAGAACAGGAGTCTAGATCTAAATTCACATCAGACCTCAGATATATTAGCTGTGTGACCCTTGGACTTTTTCCAGCTTCATTTTAAGGAAAGGATCACACCTACTTCCAGAGTTGCTGTGAGGATGAAATTAGATAATAATGTAAAGAATTTCAAACACTGACTAAAATGCAATAGGTGCCCAACAAATAGTTATTTCCTTTTTTCTTCCCTATTATTGACTCATATATACCTTGTACTCTAAAAACTCCAGTTCCTTTTCAGAATTGATATCTATTCTAACATGTACCTCCTTCTTATTTGTAGATTATTTTTATTCAAAAGCAAAAATTTCCATTCATCACTGCCTATAGAATTTTATTTTATTAGATTCACTCCAAAACTCTAGTTTATCAAACTCCTTTTAGATTCCCTTACTTCCATCTATTGTACCAGTTCTCTATACTTCCTGGCTTGATGTCATCTGAAAATCTGAGGAGTATATCATTTGTGAATTTTTCAAATTTACTGATACATATGCTAAATAGCACAAATCCTCTTATTGAGCCATGGGGTACCTCACTGCAGAACTCCTGCTACAATGATATAGAAATATTTATTAATACTATTGCATTCAGTCATTGTTTGAGTCAATCTGCTTATTAGATAATTAGTTAATCTATATTTCCCCATTTTTCTGCACAAGAATAGTATGAGCTTTATCCAACAGTTCTAAATTAAAGATAAATTATTTACTGTATTCCCCTCATCCACTATCTGAACAAGTGTTTTATGGAAAGAAATGAGATTAATCTTAATTAAATAATGATTCATTCCTAATGAAAACAATTCTGTGAAATCACAGCTTCCCTTTCTAGATATTTGCTAACCAATCTCTTTCAAGAATTATCCCAGGAATTGAAGTCAAGTTTACCAGCCATTATTTTTGCACAATCTGTTCTCTTCCTTTTTGAAAAAGGAACAATTTTTCATAATTTTTATGATCCTATTGACTAGGGTTCTATAATCTCATCTCTTATTTCTTTCACAGAGAAAAGTACAACTTGATTTTTACCATGGGCAGTTGAATGCTCTCTTATCATTGACTTACTTTTACTGGGTAGCAATTCTGGGTTACTCACTTTTATTATTTCATTTCCAGTAGAAAAGTCATTCATTCACCTTTCTAAAATGAGGGTGGGGAAAAGGATGAAAATTGTGCAGATTTATCTTTTCTCTATTGTCAGTTTTTATCCCTGGCCCATCTGCCTATATGAAATTCTGTTCAAGGACAAAATTTCATCGAGCCATTCACTTCTTAGGTTAACTTTCATATGCATCCCTAATCCTTAGTGTGCAGCAAATCAAATCCCCAAGCATCAATTAAATATCTACTTTGTCCTGGATACTACTATGCTAGGTTCTCTTGGTGTTACCTTTTTTTATTCAGGGTATCATCTCCCTCTCTGTTTCTAAAGACAGGTACACCAGATGATGAGCATCAGATGCTGAGCTCAGGATAATGATTTCATTACAAAGTTCTTGGGGTTTTATCCAAGTGAAAGGTCAAAATGAATGGGTTTTTCCTAGCAACAGAGAAGGGTATTAAAATTTCCAGGATTGTTAAGAGATGCAAGAACCAAGGAGGAGTCAGTTAATCAATCATTCGGCAAGAATTTAAGCTTGCAGTAAAGTAATCAACTTCAAAAGAATTTAGAATTTTCATAAAGATAAATCACCTATATAAAATCACAGAACAAAAAAACGAAAATGAAATACCCCTCCCCCTTTACTTCCTTACTGAGAGATGGTGAAAGACATGATTAATGTGGGAGTTTGATTTCAGAACTTTGTATTTCAGAATTCTTTGGGTTTTCAAAAAATGCACTTCATATCAAAGCATACTATTTTCACTTTTTTGTTTTTTTCCCATAGTTTTTTCCTTTTGTTCTGTTTCTTCTTTCATTATTCTTATATTCTTGCACATGTATAACCTATATCAGATTGCAAGTCATCTTGGGAAGGGAGAGGAGGAAATGAGAAAAATTTGGAACTCAAAATCTTTCAAAAAATGTAGAACATGGGGCGGCTTGGAGTCAGGAGTACCTGGATTCAAATCTGGTCTCAGACACTTAATAATTACCTAGCTGTGTGGCATTGGGCAAGCCACTTAACTCCATTTGCCTTGCAAAAAAAACCCTAAAAAAATGTAGAACATGGACTTTACATTAGAAAATATTAAAATGCTATTAGCATTTTTAAATCGGTTTAATGGAAGGGACTAATTAAAAAAGAACTCTATAACTTTAAAAATGTTTTTAAATTTAAAAATCAGTTGTTTTGCTTTTAGGAATGAGGAGATGATAATAGACTAATTGCTCTCAGTGAGCAATTAATGAGCTAGGTAAACTTTATTTTGCATGCTGAATAAATAGTTTTTATCCTCAAGGAAAGAAGGGAAAAAGATGGAACAATATTAAATAATCATACATGACAGTGGTTATAGGAGAAAAATCTAATCTCTGAGTTCATGTAGTAGGTAACTGATGCCAATTATATAGTAATCACAATGCAAAAATTAAAGACTTTATCATTATACTGAAGCATAGGTTCAAGTGTCAGAACTGAAAAATAATTAGTATCATTTAGTATTCCGACAAAGCTTCTTATAGGCAAAATTACCAAAGAATGTCAAAGAAATAATTCTTTTACATATTGCAATCTTGTACATTCCGAAAGACCGAAGGAGATGGGGGTGAAGGAGGGAAGGAATGGTGGCTAACGAGGGAGAAAGAGCTGACCTTTTTTTGAAGTTTTTCTTGAGCCTGGATCCCCAACTTGTAGCCAAGGTCTCTTCGGCTTCGGCTCCTTCCTCTGAAGCTTTCAAAGTCGTCCATCAAAGTTAAAGAGAAGATAAGTCCAGAAGTCCACGTTTCTTTCAATGCCATCAAAGTTCCACAAAAACTTAAAAAGAATCCTAATTTCATAAATCCCCTAATGAAACAAACTTCTTCAAATAAACTCTATAAGTAAATTAAGTCAGATTGCACACTAAGCAGCATTTAGAAAGTTCACATATTTGAAGAAGAGGATTTATAATGCCACGAAAGATTCAAAGCCAGTTGAGAATTGTTTTCCTTTGGTTTCTTTTCGAAGGAATGTTTAAGACCCAAATCAATTTTTACATCCCATGGGTCAGGTTTTGATCATAAGAGGTTCATATTAAAATTATATATATATATATGTATACTTTTAAGTTAACCAAAACTTTCAGGAGGAATGACTGATAATAAAAAAAAATTTAAAAACCTCCCGCAACATAGGCACTGTTAAACTTTTTACAAATAGTATTTTCTTTGATCCTCAAAGGAACCCAGGGAGGTAGGTACATTGTTTTCCCATTTTACAGGTGAGGAAACTGAGACAGAGAAGTTAAGTAATTTGGCTAGGGGCACAGTACTAGATTAAGTGTCTGCTCCATTCTCAGGAAAATGACTGGGGAAGAAAACAAACTTCACAGCCAGAAGTTAAAAAAAAAAAAAACATCCTCCGCAATCTTTTCCTACCTAATTTGCAAGAACTTCCCCTGGTCAAAGGTAAGTTCCCTGAGGGTAGAAACTGTTTCCTTTTTGTGTGTGTCTAGGCGAGAAAAAAAACCCACCATTTAGAGCTCTGCTCACTAGACTAGGTGAAAGTGCTTTTTTTTGATTGACTCAATCAGAAGGGATTGTGAACCCGACTGGTTCACCTCCTAGAGTCAATCAGAGCCTGGGAGAGACTGGGTCACGCCCTCTGCACTAGCTTATAAAAGAGAGGCGCTTCCAGCCAGAGCAGGGCTGGGAGGCTACAGGAGCCGCGGTGGTCCAGGTCCTTCTGCCAGCCGGGAGCCTCTAGAAGGGCCCGAGGCCTTCAGGGGAAGCAGCCGGAGCTGGACGAGACGTCCTGGGCTCAAGGTGGGGATCCAGGCTGAAGAAGCCCCCCAAGAAAAGGTCAGTTCTTCCTCCCTCCCCCTCCTCCACCCCTCCCCCAGCCCCTTGTCCATTTCAGCAAAGGTTACTGTTTCAATTACTCAAAGTTTCCAGGAAGTCCATCGGTGATTCAGGCGCAAAGGCCGCGGCGCGTAGTTAAAAGTAGAGAAAGAACGCACCCTCGGTTTACTCTTTGGGATTTTTTCCTGAGAATTTGAAGAATATATTTAGGACCTTGTCTTAAAACTTTTAAGAGCAGGGGGTGGTGCCCGCTGGTCCTTCCCTCCCTTCCTAGCCCCTGGCGCCTATTGGTCATTCCTTGTTTGCATCTAAGCTCCTTGCGGGCAGGGAGTGTCCGCGCTTGCTTCTGTTGGGATGCCTTTGTTTTGCACCTGGGCGGGCTGTAATGCTTTTACGTGTGATCTCCCTTCGTTAGAGTGTGAATAGCTTTACTCTTCCATTGCTGATTATGGATCTTTTTGTTTGTTTCCAAGGATTTCAGTTACGGTTTAGCGCGTAGTAAGAGCTCTGATTTAAAGGTCTGACTGCTTTGCACTGAGATAGCAAAAGGCAAAAGCCAGTCCCTGCTATCAAGGATTTTATTGGCCTTTGGGGAAAATAAGAAGCCAGGTACCAGGTGGCTACCTGCTCAAAGTAGGATCCTGGAGTAGTGGTTTGTTTTGGAGGGCAGTGGAGTTAAGTGAGTTGCCCAAAGTAAAATAAGTGTATAAGATTCAAACTTCCAATGGCTTCAGGGCTATTGCTTGCCACCTAACTGCTCTAAAGGAGTAGTTTGTTTTTATTTCTACGGTTTTTGCAAGGCAATGGGGTTAAGAGACTTGGCTGAGGCCTCACAGCTAGGTAATCGGTCCTGTGTTCTACTTCTCCACCTGGCCGCCCCTTCTAAGGGAGTCGTTTTAAAGCTGAACTAGCCCTTCTGTAGGCACAACTAAGTCCCTGTTGTTTTACATCTTAGTTGATCTGTTTGCAAACCACCTGTTTTCACCATTTCCTCCTGGTCTAACACAGTTGACTTAAGTACTAACTGAAACTGCCTTCCTTTCCTTTGCCAAGGCCTGTGAATAATTGCGTGGGGCTGGCCAGACCTCATTTCTGTTCTGTAGATTTACGAACTCTCCTTTCCCGAGTTTTCTTTTCGGACTTTTGCTTGTTATGTAAAACAACTTAGTTTGAAAACCTGAGATACCCCATCCCTCCTACCAGCTGCCGCATTCCCTCAGCCCCCAGTTTGGGTGCCCCAGCACTGGCTGTGGGGTTCTCCCTCTTGCTGCAACCCACTCCACTCGATTAAAGACCTCAATTTCGTCCTATTGATGGTTTTCATTTAAAATTCATATTCACATCCTCTCTTATTAACTCACCTAATGGAACTTGGACCTTGCCTTCTCTTCCACCCTTGGCCCCCTTAGGATTTTTGAGTTTTTCCCCAGGTGTCTTTGGAGTTGAAATGACTTTTATGTGTGGTGCCTTTACAGTCCTCCTTCCCCGACAATTGGTTTTGGTTTTTCTGTTTGTTTCCAAGAATTTAAATTAAGGCTTAGCGTTAATTTAATTCATAGATAAAACATTAAGATGCTTTTTTTTTCATTAATTCCTATAAGTGATCATTGAATCAGAGCTGATAGGATCATCAATTTAGTATTAAGGGAAAAGAGGAAAGAGTCCAGGCTTTCTCAAGGATTTGTAACTGAGAAAGGGAGAAAAGTTATGAGATGATATCTGGCAGGGCTAGTAAAATCAGGGAAGTTTTTTGGTATTTAAATAAGGGAAGTTTTGATAAACATGTTTACAGATTAGTCATTTTTCAGCGCGAGGAATTAGGATTAAGGGAAAGAGATACATAAGAGATCATTTTTATGAAGTGTTCATCAGATTCTGAAGGTTTTTTTGGTTTTGTTTTTCTTCCTCTGGATGGGGATAACATCTAATCACGGTTGTCCTAGCTCTGAACTGCTGGGAGCAGCTGCATCCATCAAGGTTGATTATCTCACTATGTTGTTAATTGTGCATTGTTCTCTTGGTTCTGCTCCCTTCACTCAGCATCAGATCCTGTAACTCAATCCATGCTTCTCTAGAGTCCAACCATTTACAGTTTCTTATAGAACAATAATATTCCATAGTATTCATGTATCAAATGAGAAAGACAGCTGTGTCTAGACCCCTGTAAGAGGCTATGCTACAGCAGAAGGGGGTGAAGGAGCAGCTCAAGGTGCTTAAGCCTGGGCTCTAGAATAAGGAAGATGAAAAACCTAAAAGTTAAATACTTCAGTAAATTGAAACAAGGTGAGAAATGCAGTAAACTGAAATTGAGGAATTATCCCTGAGAACAAGGGGCTGAGGGAAGGTGTCGCAGATCAAACTAGCCTCAGTAGAAGGAAAAGCCTGAGCCAGAATAAGGGAAATGAATTTTTTTCCTTTCATTTATACATGTATATTTCCAGGTTACAATTTTCCTCCACCCTTCCCACCTCCTTCCCCTCAGTAGGAAACAGGTTAACATTTTAAATACATATTTTGTTAAGCATATTTACAGATTAGTAATTAGTAGTTTTTGGCCTGAGGAATTAGAATTAAGGGAAAGAGATACATAAGAGAATTTTTATAAATATTCATCAGATTTGGTATGGATTTTTCTGTGTTTTGTTTTTCTTCCTCTGGTTGGGAATAATATAGTCCATAACCAGTCTAAGACAGTTGTCCAAGCTCTGGACTGTCAAGTGGAGTTTTATCCATCAAGGTTGTTCATCTCATAATGTTGATGTATACATTGTTCTCTTGACTCTACTACTCCGTTTGCTTCACATCAGATCCCTTAAGTCATGAGTCCAACCATTTATGGTTTCTTATAAAATAATACTATTCCATGGTATTCATGTACTATAAGTTATTTAGCTATTCCCCAATCCATAGAGGAAATGAATTTGATCAATCTTATCCCCAGAAAGACAGGTTGGGACTTGATTGAGGCATAGTGAAAAAGAAGACTCAGAACTATTGTAAAGACAATCATAGACTAGGTGGTGTAGTGGATAAAGCATCTGCCTTGGAGTCTGGAGTACCTGGGTTCAAATCCGGTCTCAGACACTTAATAATTGCAAGCCACTTAACCCTATTTGCCTTGCAAAAAAAAAAACCCTAAAAAAAAAAAAAGACAATCTTAGAGAGATTTTGAGAGGCTCCTCAGCCCTTGACCACACAAGATTGCAATGTTGGACTGATTCTTCATAACTAGGGACAGACTCTCTCCCATCTTTTAATTCCCACAGTGATCTCCACTATAGTATACCCTTTGATATTCATTTGAATGCATCTCAAGTACGTTTTAGAGGTGTGTTGGGGGGGGTGTTATATGATTATCACAATCTAAAGTTAAAAAAAAGTCTCTAACAGTACATTAGCAAGTTTCTCTGTTTTGATCACCATATTAATAACTTTCCACCAATTCACAGGACTGGCATATTCCAAATACTCAAAGCTTCTGTGATAAACTATCACCTAAATTATCAGATACTGACCATGGCAATGTTAATTGGGACAGATTGGAAGTGTTATATATGTACATATTTTGGACTTTTTCTATTTTTTTAGAGATATAGATCCAAGAGGGGCTAGGTGGTGCAATGAATAGAGTACCAGTCTTGGAGTCAGGAGGACCTGAGTTCAAATTTGACCAAACACTCAATAATTACCTAGCTGTGTGACCTTGGGCAAGTCACTTAACCCCATTGCCTTGCCAAAAAAAAAAAAAGATACAGACCCTAGTGTGGCTGTGGGAGGATAAGACAAACTTCAGACTGAGACCCTATGACTAATAAAACATAGCTACAATGGCCCAAGCAGAAGAGTGGAGATTGAGTGACCTTTTAGGAAATAAACTTTTCTGCTTACTCACGTTGGGGGAAGAATTGTAAGGTGAGTTGAGAGACCTTACAGAGTAGATCCACAGCATTCCTTGTCAAGCATTTACTCAGTGCTCCATAGATTTGGAGACAGACTTGGAAGCTTGGGACCTCCAGAACAAGCTTTTGAATATGTCTGGGACAGTGATATAACTTTAGTTTTTTCTTCTGTAGTATAGTCTCAAGTTGAGGAAGGAGATGGGTAATACTAGGCCAAGTGGAGACCCATGCCATTAACTTGAACCCTCACCCCCATCTAACTTAATGTATAAGCTCTGATTTTTGGGAAGAACATGTATAACTGATTTCATTTTCACATAAGATTTGCTTTTCTATTATAAATGTTCTCATTGTCCCCTTTGGTACCTCCTTTCCTACAATCTTAAGTTTACAAAAGAAAAACTCAGAACTCTGAATAGTTCTCTGGAAATTTCTTTATATTAACAAATGCTAATTAGAAAAATGTCTACATAAGGAGATTGGCTTTGCTAAAGATCTTTGTAATAGTTTAAACATCCTTTTTTATCTTTTGCTAAAAATGTTGCTTTTCATTTCTACTGGTTCTAACCTTAATGAAATTGGTTTTTAAGCTTACCTACAGAATCTTATATCTAAACTCTTGGGTCTAGTTGTGCTATGTATGGCAGTTCTGGAATTGTGAAACATGCACCAATCACTTTTGAGTGGATGAATAAATTGGAATTTACCTGTGCTGATTCATCCTTACTGTAGCAAGGAAGCACCCTGAATTTTTGTTACATCTTTTGCTTCTACCTTACAGGTCTTGGAAGTTTTTGCTTGTTAGCACTCATGTTGCCTAGGACTAGAGCTCACTATTAAGTAAAATAGAAAGTGTCTCAGAGCATTGTACACATTAGCAACCACATTGTGTGATAATTAACTATGATAGATTTAGCTCTGGTTGGTAATTCAATAATCAAAGACAATTCTAAAGGACTTGTGATAGAAAATAGCATCCATATTCAGGGAAGGAACTGTGGAGTCTGAACACAGACTATAGCTTACTATTTTCCATTTTTAAAATTTAAGTTTTATACTTTTCTCCCCCCTTTCATGATTTTCTTTCCCTTTTGTTCTGATTCTTTCATAATATGACTTGTATGGGAATTTGTTTTAACATGGTTATATCAGATTACTTATTGTCAAGGGGAGAGGGGATTAAAAAAAGTCTTTGATCCTATGTTAGTAGTGTAGTTAGTAAGACAATGTGGGGATGGGTGGAAGAGATTTCAATTTCCTTTTCCCATGCTTGGCATCTTGGTCACTTGAACTTTCCTAGCACATACTTTGAATTTCAAATAGGCAGGGAGCTCTCTGGTATACCTATAATTTCTCAAAAGTAAGGGGAAAAAACATAGGTGAGTGACTTCAAGCAGGGTTCTCTCTCAGACCAATCTTCAACTAGAAGTGGCACTGATTCTTTTCTCCCAGGATCATGGATGCTGGCACACTGGTACAAAGCCTCCAACAGGAAACCACCTGCAGCATCTGTCTGACATTCTTCTCAAAACCTGTCACCCTTACCTGCGGCCACAATTTTTGCGGGCTTTGTCTGACCCGAAGCAAGGAAGATGGGGTGCCACATTTCACTTGCCCCGAATGCAGGAAAATCTCCCAGAACTTCCCTGGCCTCAATGTGCGTCTGTCCAAGCTGTCCTCTGTCTGCAAGAAGCTCAACCCCCAGAACCTGCAGAATCCTGTGGGCCAGAGCCACTGTCTGAAGCACCAGCAGGTCCCCAAGCTTTTCTGTAAGGAGGACCAGACCTGCCTCTGTGTAGCCTGCACTGAAGATCAGGAGCATGCAGCTCATACCTTTTTCCCTATTGAAGAGGCTGCTCAGACCTGCAGAGTGAGTAATATGGGGCTTAACTCTAAGGGGGTCGGTCACCTTTGAGATCTAGATAGAAATCTACCTTTTCTATAAAATGAAAGTCCTGAAATGAAGCAGGGTTCATACTTTATTATTTGGTCATCTTCCCTTTTCCATCATTCCCTTAAGACCTGTTTTATGACTTTTTGCCTCCTTCAAAGAAGTATTGAAGGAGACGACCAAGGTTTTGTGAAGAGTCATGTAAAACGACTAGACACATTAAAAAAAAATATCCAGGTTAGTGACTAGGAGTTCCTTAAGGTCCCTTCTGCTTTTCTCATTTTTTCCTTTGGTGTTAAATCCATGAGCTTCACAATTTGAATCCTAATCTGTGTCTTCCAAACAATTGGGAATGTCCCTTCGATATTAATAACCCCATACCAAATAATTATAGGTCCACAGGCTATTTTTTTGGTCTTCTCTCATGTTGCCCCTTCAAGAGCAAAACCTCTAGATATGCCTTGATCTCCTACTCCTTTGTCTGCTACAGGAGAAACTCCTGAACACTGTGCCTCATTTGAGAAAGAAGATCAAGGAATGGAAGGAACTTAAATCCTTAAAGAAGGAGGTAAGTGTCTGGTCTGGCTCCAGCTAATTGCTAGCCTGCCTTGGGAAATCTTAAGAAGCTATAATCACTCAGTCAAATTGTTCATTTCATTTCACCTTGTTTATTTAGGACATTTATTTCCAGAGCACATCCCCAAGCTCTATGGAGTATCTTTTTCTGTTTATTTAAGGATGGATAAAATGCTAGGCAAAAGAAATTGTTAATTGAGAATGAAATAAGATTTAAAGTTGATATATATTATGTGAATGCACATACACAATAGTTCTACTTTATTTACATACAGATATCTGAAGGAAGAGGGAGAAAATAAAATCTTAGCATAAGGCCTCAGTGAAACTAGTTTTCTGAAGAGTTTGTGGGAAGCAGGCATAGGAGTAATCATGATGACACAGTAGAGAGAATACAACAGGAACAATGCTCTAAGTCCTTTAATTTAGAAAAGGAAGTTAGAATAGATTCCAGAAGTCTTGGTTGTTTTTACAGAGGCAGTTGTTTATGTTGTTTATATGAGGAACACTAGGAAGGTAATCGTCATCTGGTCGCAGCACAAAAAATGAAGCAGGGAATTGGAAATTTCATCAGAACAGGGAGGATATCAATTTTTGAGTAATAATTGAATAAGCCCTTTCCTTATAGAAACGAGTTAAGTGGAGAAAGTTGATTAGAGGAGAATTTGCAAGAATGCATAGATATCTCTGTGAAGAAGAGAGGAAATGCATGGACATCTTGAGATATGATGAATGGAAGGCTTCTCAGCAAAGGGACAAGTACTATAACATGATAAGTCAGCATGTGAGAAACATGGAAGATGCCGTCCGAGAGATAGACGAAACAAAATGCAGACCTGATTTGGACCTGCTCGAGGTGAGAGTCCGGGAAAGCTCTCCAGAGTAGGGTATCCTGGGATATAGAAAGGGTGCTGGGGGGAGATCCATCTCCGTCTTAAGACTTTTGATTTCTGAGACTTTGGGTTTCTTGCTGCCATATTTCTCCACTAGAGAGATCCATCCATTATTCAAACTCCCAGATTATTTGAAATAATATTTCATTCAGTTTTCTGGGATTCACCCTTAAAGTGATGATATCTGAGCAGTAGGAAGTGGCAGAACAGTTTCCTAGGGCAGCTGGGTGCCACAGTGGATAAAATATTGGATCTGGCATCAGGAAGACCTGAGTTGAAATTTATCTTTAAACACTGTGTGACCCTGGGCAAATCAATTATTGCTGTTTGCCTCAGTTTCTCTATTTGTACAATGGTGATAATAAGCATACCTATCTCTCAGGGTTGCTGTGAAGATCAAATAAAAGAGTAACTGTAAAGCACTAAGCATAATGCATACTATTGTTATAACAGTAAGTACTAGATTCATTTAGATATCATCATCATCATTATCATCATCATTTTTAAAATTATTGCTTGATGACCTAAACCAATCTTTCTTTGTTTCCACAGGAAAGCAAAGAGCTGTGGCAAACGTAAGTTTGCTTTTGCAATCTGTCTAGTTTGGGAAAATTGTTGTGGGCATGATTGGGAGATATGTGGATGGAGCAGAGAAATTGACTTAGTCTTTCTTTTTTTGTAGAAGTGAGTCCTTGCTTTCTGAAAAACCCTTATCTTTTACCCCAGAGTTACGAGACTATCCTGTCACTGGGATGAAAGAATGGCTAAAGAAATTCAGAGGTAAGAAACTGCCCTTTGCCTGTGAATCCTCACCAGTGGTTTTCTTATGTGATCGATAAGAAGTCTCACCCTCTCAACCTCTTTCATAGTTCTCAACAATTGGTGCATGGTCAAAGGCTGCCAGCATGGTGGGATGAGAGATCTACTCTCCCTTGTTTGGTAGAAAGAGATAGAAGGAATCGAGTTTTTTTTACCCATCTTTCTGTCACTTTGGGTCATCTACCAATTTAAACAACCATGTTGTTCCCAAGTGATTCTGAAGAAATGGATCTGCATTTCACTTTGTACTTTCATTCTAGATTTTCTGTGTCCACTATTGAGTATGTCCTTATTCTTCCAAGAGAATGACAATTGCTCATAAACCAATTAATCAGCCTAGCTTAGTCAGCAGACTAGAGCTCTGTGAGAATCTCTTGCTGTCAAATTTCAAAAAGTGAATTGCCCAGATGGAAGAATCAATGCTTGTTCCATTCACCTGCCTCAGAGTAGACTCTTTATATCAGGCCAACAGCAATTTGCATCAGTCCTTACTAGAGGAAGTCCATTTTAATTTGGAAAAGGGAGACAGATTTGGGGATGGTAGACTTCCCTTAGGCAAGGGGGTGAGGAGGGGTATCTCTCAACCCTTTAAGGAAGAGATGCAGACTAGACTGTCCAACTAGTCCTGGCAACAGAACATGATTCATTAGTAGGAAGGTTTGTATGTCTCTTGGGACATTCAGTTTACTTTTTCCCCCGCTTTTTATTTGATTTTTTTCTAATGTATAAAGATCTCCCTCCTAATCACCCTAAGATAGCAAGTAATCTGATATGGTTTTAAATGCACAATCATGTTGTATGTATTTCCCTATTACTCATCTTGTAAAAGAATTGGAACAAAATGGAAAAACCACAAGAAAGAAAACATTTTTTTTAGGTTTTTTTCAAGGCAAATAGGGTGAAGTGGCTTGCCCAAGGCCACACAGCTAAGGTAATTATTAAGTGTCTGAGGCTGGATTTGAACTCAGGTACTCTTGACTCCAGGGCCAGTGCTCTATCCACTGCGCCATCTAGCTGCCCCGAAAGAAAACATTTTTTAAAAAAGTAGAAAATATACTTTGATCTATTTAGAATCCATAATTCTTTCTCTGAATATGAATTGTATTTTCCATCACAAGTTGACTTGTATTTTTAGAAGAGCTAAATTTATCATAGTTGATAATCAGTGTTGTCGTTACAAAGTGTACAATGTTCTAGTAGTTCCACTCTCTTCACTCAACATCAGTTCATACAAGTCTTTTCCATGTTATTCTGAAATCATTTCTAATAGAATGGTAATATTCTGACACATTGTTCAGGCATTCCTCAATTGAGGGCATCCCTTAAATTTTCAAGTATTTTCAACGATAGAGCTATGTTTTTTTAATTTTTGCACTTGTGGGTTCTTTTCCCTTCATGATTTTTGGGATACAGACCTACATCAAAGGGTATGCACAATTTAGTAGTCCTTTGGGCATCATTCTTAATTATTCTGCAAAATGAATCGGTTCATAACTCCAACAGTGCATTTAGTGTCCTAGTTTGCCCATATCCCCTCCAAATTGATTATTCCCCTTTTCAGTCATATCAGCCAATCTGATCGTTGGTAGGTTAGAGTTGTTTTCACTTGCAATTCTCTAATCAATAATGATTTAGAGAATTTTTTTCATATGATGATAGAGAACTTCTAATTAGTCTGAAAATTGCCTATTCATATCCTTTAACCATTTAACAATTGGAAATTTTTGTAATCTTATAAATCTGACTCAACTGGCTGTAAAAATTGTTTTCTACTTTTTCACCTTTTTCTTCAAATTTTGGTTGCCTGGGCTTTGTTTGCACCAAAAACTTTTTAATGTAATCAAAATTATCCATTTTGTATGTCATGGTCTCTTAATTCGTTTGGTCATAAATTTTTCCCTCCTCCATAGCACTCACTGACAGGTAAACAATTCCTTGCTCTTTTAATTGTCTTCTTTCTTTTCTCTGCAGTACCTGTCACCATGGATCCTTCAACAGCCAATGATTATGTCATCATTTCTGAGAATCGGAAGAGTGCAAGACTTATGGATAACTGTCCAGATCAGTCTAATGGCCGTGAAAAATTTATTTATTATTTTGTCTTTAGTCAGCAGACATTTAGTTCTGGCATATTGTACTGGGAGGTGGATGTGAGTGAACAACCCCAGTGGGCTCTGGGGATTGCGACCAAGTGCTTCAGGAAGAGGAAAACCACTCACTACTCAGTTGGGTATCTGTATATGCTTCGCTGTGAGAAGAAGGGAAATAATTTCTACCTGATCACCCGACCAGGATCAGTTAGCCAGCAAGTGGAAACCCCTATACCTAGAATTGGTGTCTATCTGGATTATTCAGAAGGATCCCTTCTATTCTATAATGCCATCAAAGCCTCCCTCATCTATGGAATACGTACCATGGCACTCTCAGAGCCTATCAAACCTCTCTTCTCTCCTTGTCCCCCTATGCCAGGAACAAACGTTGGTCCAATGACCATCTGTTCGCTGGAAGGCAGCATTTGAAAAATGACTGTCTAAATGTCAGCATTATTTTGTGAAAAATATTCCAGGTAAATCCAGACTCAATTGGGTTATTGGCAGAGACCCAGACATAATGTTCAATCACAGAACATCTATTCTTAGGAGGATCTGAGTAGCCAATATGTTGGTAAATTTAGGACTACTTGCAGCAATGCAGCTTAAGGATCTCATGCCCAAATAGCTTATTTTCCATCCTCCCAACATATAGTAATTTTATTGATTTTTTTTTTTTTTACAGCAACAATTGAGCATTCTTTAAGTTGTTATTCTGAATTGGGTACTTTATGATACTGAAGTTTAATCGTGGCATTTTCATAATATTGGGAAAGCCCTGTCAGTTCTTCCATCCCATTCCTCTGGGGCTGAGGGAAGGGGAAACATAAACAGGGTAGAATTTCATAATGATACAAAAGAGGGTCAAAGTTTTGTTTGCAAATGACTGGTATTCATTTCTGGCAAGCAAGTCAAAACACTTGCAGGAAGGATCATTGTTTGAAATGGTTATATTTAAACATCAATTTGGGTGAATGTCCTCAAAATTCATTTTCTTAATGAATTTTAAAATATCAATCTTCTAAATATATCCATTCAATCCTATTTCATTAACTCAAGATACTTGGTGGTTTCTTTTTTTAAAAGAAAATCTCAGTATCTCAGGATCATTCAATCTTGATATAGAAAAGTTCTTTATAGTCTTCAAAAGAAAAAGAATTCTTTCAGGAATAGCCTCACTTTTTGAAATCCTTCCTCCAAACTCCCATTGCAACAGTCCCTCATCTTCCTTGACTAGCCAATTTTTCCTGATATCAACTTTACAACTTCTTATTACTGTGTCATTTAGATATGTGTATATAAATTTAGACAAGGTCATAATTATTTCACAGACACTGTACCATTCACAACAAATAGAGAACTTTCTAAATATTCAATTCTCTACAATATTTGAGAAGTAGCTTAGATTAAAAAAGGTTTAGTTTGCAATTTGAGGAAATCTTTCAATCCCATCAACTGTAAGCCCCTATCAGAGAAACTAGCTGCGTGGCCTTGGGCAAGCCACTTAACCCCATTTGCCTTACAAAAACCTAAAAATAAAATAAAATAAAAGATGATCCAACATATTTGCTTCATCTGTTTCAAGACATTTCCAAGTCTTGTTAAATCATTTGGGACTTTCTTAGCAAAGATACTGGAATGGAATGATATCTCCAACTCTTACAGATGACGAAACTGAGGCAAATAGTTAAGGGACTTTCCCAGGCCAGATTTGCATTTAGGAAAATTAACCTTATTGATTCAAGGCCCAGCACACTGCTATAGTCTTCTCTTGTCTTTGATGCTATTAAAACCACCAGTTTCAGACAGATGAGCCCTGGTAGGTAGCATTTTGACAGCATTAGATCCATTATCCTCAGCTATCCCCCAAATTTATCACCATCTCAGGGGACATTGATAAAGAACCCAAGTTTATCAGAGCCCACACTGTCACTTTGGGGGTAGCTGGCCCCAGAACTGGGATCAAGATTGTATTTGGAAGTCTGGTTATCCCAAGAATCCTACCATGAAGCAGTAGATCTGCTATGCCATTATGAACTTAAACCATTAGACCATGAGCCTGTTTTGTCCTAGGGTGGTTTTACTTATTCTCCACCTTAACTATAGATTCTTTTTTTCTCCCTAATATTTCCCAAGGTTCTTCCTCTTTCATGTCTCATCCATCCAACATTTGTGTACCTCCCCCTCTACTTGCCAGTAAGTACGGGGGGGAAAACCCTGGTATCTTAAAATTCTTTTTTTGTTCTGGAACCCCTGACTACTTCTTTCTCTCAGTATAATTAAGTTTATGAGTAACCTAAGATTGCGAAGAAGAACCTTTGTAAGTCATACACTTTTAAGTCATTTGAGTTGATTCTGACTTTGACCCTATTTGTGGTTTTTTGGCAGAGAACGGAGATATTTTCTTTAACTCATTTTTTACAGATTAGGAAACAAAGACAAGGTTAGATTACTTGCCTAGGGTCAGAGTTAGGATGTTTTTAGTGAAGATACCAAGCTACCAAGAAGTGAGTAGTTTTTGAAAAATATTAAATTTTATTTTTCTCAATTATATGGAAAAAATTTAATATTCATTTAAAAAATAGTACCAAATTTTCCTCTCTTCCTTTCTCCACTTGGAGAAAGCAAACTCTGATATAGATCATATACAAGGAGTCACGAAATCCACAATTCTATATTAGCTGTGTTGCAAAAAAAAAAAATCAAAAATAAGAAATAAGTTCTTAAAAAAAGCAAGCTGCAATCTGCATTCAGATTGCATCAGTTCTTTCTCTAGAGGTCGGATAGCATTTTTCATCATAGCTCTTTTAGAATTGTCTTGGATTTCTCAGAATTGCTAAGTCATCCGGAGTTTATTATTACAACATTGCTGTTACTGTATATAATCTTCTGGTTCCATCTACTCATTTCATCACTTCAAGTAAAACTGCTCATTATTTTATAGCACAATAGTATTCCATCACATACATATATAACAACTTGTTGAGCCATTCCTCAATTGTTGGACATCTCCAATTTCATTTCTTTGCCAAGATAAAAAGAGGTTCTATATTTTTATATATCTGGGTCCTTTTTCTGATCAGTTATAACCCTTTCAGTGTTGATCCAAATTGCATGCCCTTTGATCCAACAAAAGTTAAAAGGAGGGAAAGGACATTTACAAAAACATAGATCTTTTTTGTGTTCACAAGCAATTGGAAATTGAGGAGATACCCATCATTTGGGGAATGACTGAACAAGTTGTTACTTAACATGAAGTTATTCTGAGTGAACCAAGCAGAACCAGGAGAGCATGGTTCACAGTAACAGCAACATTGTGTGATGATCAACTGATGGAGCTCCTCAGCAATAGTAATTAAGGATAGTTCTCAAAAAATGTGACAGAAAAATGATGTGTATCCAGAGGAAGAGCTATAGAGTCTAAATACAGATTAAAGCAGGCCACTTTTACAAAAATAAATTTTAAAAAGTCAAATTCTGAGAACTTTGTTCTACACCCTTTAAATCTTTAAATTATTGCTATTATCATCTTTTATATCTTACTCCCTCTTATTTCCTGAGCCATTGATACTAGCCTATTTTCTATTCCTTCCTGAAGACAATCTCCCAATTTAGATATTGGTTATCTCCATGCCTGGAACTCTCCCTGCTCATCTGCCTTCTTATTTTCATAGATTTTCTTAAGGTCTCAACTAAAATTCAGCTTTTTCAAGTTGGTTTTTTTCCTTGCCTTAGCTCTGTAATTAGTTTGTCCTACAAATATCCTGTTTGTACATAGTTGTTTAGAAGTTGTCTCATGCTGAATCCCTTGAGGAAAAAAGAATTATTTTGCCACATTGAAGAGAGTGCTCTGTACATTATACACTCAAATATTCACTTGAATTTTCAAACTTATTTTATATTTTTCTAGCTCTTTTGATTTACCAGGGGAGGCATGGGTTTCTATAGAGCCATTCATCAGATTTATTGGTAACAGTTTAGAGCCTCTAGGAGATGAAAGCTATCTATTGTGTTGGGAGACTGATGCCTTGGCATGTGTATATGTTGGGTCTTTATTCAACATCTCATTGTTACTGATTAAAAGAATGGAAGCCACATAGATTTCATAAATAAACATGTTATCCAATTGTTCTTCCCAGACTGTTCATTATAGCCCCAGTAAGATCATTTGACATTCATCCAAGACATGGTTGGTACATCAACATGGATTCTGACAATGGCAGAAATGAATGCTATGACCTATGAAATAATCTGATCACTAAGGCAAACACCTGTGGGACATTAAGATTGTTGCTCACATTCCATCTGGGCTTCCATTTGTCTGGAGTGGGGGATGGAGATTGTACCCATTGGACATTTGACTTTAGGGACCCTGATTATTTTGAACTCATTTGTTCTTAGGCAGAAACACTTTCTGGAAGCCAAGCCTGAGGTCTTGCCTACCAAATGCATAAACTGAGACTAAGGGCTGGGGGATGTTTTGCAATTCACCGAAGAGTACCAGAATCAAGGGATACTTTCTCCCAGCTAGATGTATGACAAATTACAACTGCAGTATAGAAGATAGAAGAGCTGGCCCATCTCTGAGCACCACGCATACTGTGACCTTGAAGACAAAAGTCTGTGACAATAGTGAGATAGTGGAGGGGAAAAGCTAATACCTGGATCCAAGCAGTGTATGGGGTAGATATGAGCAAAGTACTTGGAGGCTGATAACCAATGTCTTGGGCAAGATGACAGTGACCATTTTCATCCTAGACAGATGCATTTTATTTTAGTCATTCATTTAATTGTTTATTTTAGGGTTTTGTTTTTTTTTTTTACAAGGCAAATGGGGTTAAGTGGCTTGCCTAAGGCCACACAGCTAGGTCATTATTAAGCGTCTGAGGCCAGATTTGAACTCAGGTACTCCTGACTCCAGGGTCCGTGCTCTATCCACTGTGCCACCTAATATCCCCAGACAGATACACTTGGGTTCTTTCCTAATAGTGATAAAGATGAGCAGATTGGTACTGATGGATGAAAAGTGGAATTATGTGAGCCAATGCTATCATTTATGAATTCTTGAGAATCACAAAAGAATGATTTCTTTGACCTGGAAGTAGAATCCATGGAAGAGTTATAGATGGAATCATTCTTAAGAAGAAAAGTTCTTTAGAATCAGTGTCTTGCAACATTTCCTCTATCATTCAAGAGGATTTATGAAGTGCTTGTCATGATCTCACATGTTAGCCATTTCAGAAAGGGGGAAGAAGTGGGAGAATTTAGAATGTAACATTTTTAAATAATGTGTTAAAATTTCTTTTACATGTAATTTGGAAATATTTAATAAAGTAAAATAGATCAAACAAGAGCAGGTCAATAAAACTTTCTAATGTACAAATTTAAAATATTCATTATCTCTGAAAACACATGCACACACGCACACACATGCGCACACACACGCACACACACACACATTCACTAGAAGCACATACTTCTGGTCCCCCAAACTTGAAGCCTGGATGTTATCCTAAAGTTTCGTTCTAACAATCCCAATCCCTGCCCCATTCCATATATTGTGAAAGCTTATTCATTTTACCTCTGCAACATATCTCCTTGGTGTCCCCTTCTCTTATCTGACACTGCCACCAACTTGGTAAAGGACCTCATCAAGTAATATTGCCTAAATATTATTTATTTTTACTTAAGGCAGTAGGGTTAAGTGACTTGCCTAAGGTCACACAACTAGGCAATTATTAATTGAGGTCAGATTTGAACCCAAGTCCTGGCTTTAGGGCTGGTGCTCTCTCTACTGTACCACCTAGCTAATGGTTGAATTATTACCATGGCTTGATTATTCTCCCTGCCTCAAGTCTTCCCTACTCCAGTTCAGCTACCACTTGATTATTAAAATGATTCTTCCAAAGTAAAGAGCTGACTGTGTCAATGCACCATTAACCAATTCCAGTTTCCCTGTATTAATAGAGGAGTTTTTCCTTACAGGAAGACATAACATTCTAAAGTCAGGAATATGGTTTTGGAAGTGAGGGTGGGAACAGGATTGGAACTATGTCTTTGTCTAAACTTAACTTTAATTTTTGATTCAGTGTGCATGCCACCCAAAGAGGTTATAGAGAGAAAGTTTTCCTCATCTCAGTTCTGTGGAGTGCCTTTTACATAGTTATTGCTTTAATTATTCTTCAAATGTTTCCTTTCTCATGATGTCATTATATAATGTGCAAACAGCTCTATTTTCTTTATTCCATATATCTATATATCTTTTATTCCATTTATTAATTATATGATAATTTTTCTCATGGTACTGTCCATAAAAGTTATGCTTCATATTTTTACCTTTTTTACATCTCATGATCAGCTGTTTTGTTTTTTTTTTCCTGTAATGTCACCTGGTGGGATTAAATGATATACACGTTCTTTTGTATTCCCTTTCCAAAAATTCTTGACAATTTTAAAATCTAAGTTTTTGGACACTTTGTTCAGTTCTGTTTTTTTTCTTTTGTTTGACTGTAGAATATATTCAACTCTAAAAAAGGAACATTATGAAATATACAAATATTGTTTGTTTTTCAAGTTGCTTAGCGTTTGCTTTGAGAGTGTTGATTCTGAATCATTTACTCCAGAGGTGTCAAACTGAAATAAGATTCATTTCATGAATGACCTCAACTTAGAAAGTCATATATTACCAATATGTATATTGTACTTGTATTTTTATTTATTTGGATAAATTGTCCCAATTACATTTTAGTTTCTTTCAAGATAGACCTTTCAGGATTAAGATGGTTTTGCTGATCACTTATTTTTTGATAATGACCAAAAAGAGAGGTGTGAGTTTTCAGATCTTGAAGTTCTTCAGTTCTCTCAAGTGGAATCATGAATGGAGACACTGTCTCAGTGAGCAAATAGATCCAGGGGATAAGTTCATCATATAGGCTACCTGCTCAACCTCATTTCTCATAGCTTTACGCGTAGGTATGAGCTATCAGTTTCTGAGACATGCTTGCTCTATGCCCTTACATTTTCATATCTTCCCTTCTTTAAATTATTGCTGTTCTCATCATCACCTTCTTACACTTTATTCCTTTATTGACACAGCTTATATTTTATTTGTCCCAGAAGATACTCCATCTCCCAACTTGGAGCATTTTTCACTAGCCATCCCAATGCTTAGAACTGTCTGCCTGCTTATCTGTGCATCTTTGATTTCATAGATTCTTTCAAGTATCAACTAAAATTTCACCTTTTTTCAAGAAGTCTTACCTTATTCCCCTTGAGGCTAATGTCTTATCTCTATAATGATTTCAATTATATCTTGTAATCTGCCTGGTTCATAGTTGTTTGTTTGTTTGTTTGTTTGTTTGTTTTTTGCAGGTTGTCTCCATAAATTTTAAAACCCCTGAGAGAAAGGAATTAACTCCCCCCTCCACCCCAATTCTTTGTATTCCAGTATTGAGTACAGTCTGGATACATAGTAGGAATTCAATAAATGTTTACTTGTCTTTTAAAGTTTATTTTGCATTTTTTTTTCTCTTTTGATGTGTCAACAGAGATCTGACCTTATATACAACCACTTGCCAGATATCTTGGTTAAGGGTTTGGAGCTCTGGGAAAATATACTTAAGAAACATTTTAGTGACTTGTTGGAAAAAAATCTCAAGGGTGTACATGACCTTGGTCTCTTCTGAGAACACGATCTGAGGTATCTAGGAGGCTTTCCTTTAATAGTCATTTGGAAAGTCCCTGAAGAGTCTGTGAAGATATCAAGCCAAAGTCAATAGAGATCAAGTTAAATGGGGTGAAACCCATGAACTGAGAGTGAGAGACTACTTGGGTACCTCACCCTTAGAGGTTACTATACTTTGAGATGTGTTATTACTTTCAAATATACAAAAAAAATCTTTATCTAATTTTCCCCTCTTTGTATATTTGAAAGGAATAACAATTTGTGCATAGTATATTTTCATGTACTTTAGTACAGTTTCATATACAATCATATTTTTATTATACACAGTATGAAAATACTTTTTTAATTCCATAAATAAAAAATGAAATTTTGAAAAAAGGAATCCTTTAAGGTCACACAAAGTTGCAAAAGGGATCAGAAGCTCAATAGATTGAAGTACCAGCCAGTTGATCAGTTATTGATTACTGATAGATATAGTCACACTCTAATACAGGACAGAAGCTAGACTGAGACACTAAATTGTGCTAGATAAGTACAATGTGAGTGTCAAAAGGACTCAGAATATAGCCTGGTGAGGTCCTACTTGCATCTAACTTTTAGTCCTTGAGCTATTTGTTGCTTTGTTGAATTTAGCATTATTAACCAGCTTCTCTTTCTGTATATCCTCTCTTCCTCATTTGTCGTCTATTTTTCTTCTATGACTATTTCTTATTTTAATTTTGTGGACAATCCATGTCTAACCTCTGAGTGTGAGTGTAAGCCAAGGCTCTCTCCTGGCTTCTCTCTTTCTCTTTCTATCTCTCTGTTTTTGACTATTTCTTTTTCATAAATGTACTTAATATTACTGTCCAAGACACTACCATATTTCCATTTATCTAAATTCACAAATCTTTTCTCTATAAACCTCTCAATCTTTTCCCCTTTCCTATGTTTTCGCAGGCTCTTGATTCTCAGCTTGAGGATTTCATCACGTCTTGCCTATACTTTGCCTCAAGTCTCTCCTTCTACACTCTTCAAATATGTTATAGATTTTTATGATCATGTCACTCCCTTCTACAGTCTTCACATATTTTATAAATTTGTATGATAATGTCACTCTCTTCAAAAAGTTCCATAGGTTTGGGGATTGAAATATTCCATCTTTAGCTCATCTTTTATTTCATATAAGCATTATAACATATATCATTTTGAGTATAGTAAAACTATTGTGAATATATACATGTATAAATATTGAGACTCCATCTCTGTTATGTCCCAACTATTACCAAAAGGGGAATTTAAGCAAAGGACTTGGATTTTACATGTCCAGATCTTCGAAGAAATATCTGGTGACTTGCCAGCCTAATTGGGTTTCAGCAAACCTAGATCAAGTAGATCATTAGTGTCAATGCAAACCTAGTCTTCCTCTGACATGCATGCCCCTTTACACAGAGTTTTTATTCAACATCTCATTTGTCAAAATTTAAAAAAAATATAAGCTACAGGGATTTTAAAATGGATGGTTGTTGTAGTTCAGTAATTTCTGATTCCTTGAGCTTTCATGGCAAATATATTGGAGTGTTTTGATATTTCTTTCTTCTGCCCATTTTATAGATGAGGAAAGTGTGACAAACAGACTTAATTGAAGTGCCCAGACTCACAATTAGCACATGAGGCTAGAATGAAAATGAGAAAATCATCTTTTTGACATCAGGTCCTGCATTCTTTCCACTCATCCACATAGCTGCCTACAAATAAATATATGAGATCTCTCTTTTGTACAAAATCTGCACTGTTCATTATAACCCAAGGTGGATCATTTGCATTCATTTAACACATTCTTAGGTGTTTAAAAATGTCACAATCTGAGTTGAAATTCTTTATTCTATCAGAATAGCTCTGATGTATTGTGATATAATGATAATAATGAATCATAAAACAAGGGAAAACTCTGATGATATAATAAACACTTGTAGGATATTAAAACTGTTGCTGTCAGAGTTAAGAAAAAAATCCACCAGGACCTCCACTTGTCTGGAGGAGATGGAAATTGTACACACTCAAAATTTGACCCCAGGAAACTGGTTGTTTTGGACTCATTTGCTTTTTTTGACTGGCAGAAGTAACTTCTGGAAGTCCAACTTGAGCTCTTGGGTCCTAAATGCATACACTAGAGGGTTGAGGGCTGGGGGGATGATGTTGTGCAACACATTGAAGAGCACTGGGATGAGGGGATATTTTCTCTCTGCCATGTGGGTGACAAAAAGTAAAACAATGACAGTATAGAAGAAGAAGATGAGGATGAGGTGGGAGCTGCAGGTGCTGAGGGCTTTGGATGCAGCTTCTGCAGAATTCAACTTGAGCACCGACCAGAAAATCAAGGCATAGGAAATGACGATCATAGTTAAGTCCCCTCCCATTATCAACAAGGATAGAATCATCTGGAAAATGCTGTTGGGTCTCCTGTCATCACAGGACAAGCTGGTGACTCCCAAGTTGGAGCACAGGCAGTGTTCAGTCTCATTTGAGGAGCAGTAATCTCTCTGAGCAGCCAGCAAAGGCACTGGAATAACAAACAGTCCATTTCTGAGCACCATGAATACAGTGATTTTGAAGACAAAAGTTTCTGTGACAATAGTGGAATAATGGAGGGGTTAGCAAATAGCCACATATCTGTCAATAGCCATGCATAGGAAGATCCCTGACTCCATGCCTATAAAGCCATGTATGGCATAGATCTGAGCAAAGCACTCAGGGAGGCTGATTGCCTTGGCATCAAACCAGAAGATGGCTAATATCTTGGGCATGATGGTAGTGGCCAAACCTATGTCCACTATAGATAGAATACTTAGGAATTGGTACATGGGTTGGTGCAATTTGGATTCCTTCCAGATGGTGATGAAGATAAGCAGATTGGCACTGATGGCTGCGAAGTAGAGCAATGCCAAGGGTAAAGATAACCAATGTTGCCAACTATGTATTCCTGGGAGTCCCATAAGGATGAATTCTGTGACCTGGAAATGGGAGCCATTGATGAATCTTGCAGATAGAGTCATCTTTCTCTAAGAAGAAAATTGTTCCAGAATCACTTTTCTAAAACATGTTTTCAACCATTCATTCTCTTATTCTACCATTCATAAAAAGTTCTGATTTGTAAATGCTGTGGTATTTCAAAATACATTCACAGAACGTTACCAATAGAATCCCTATTCTTTAATGCCTTGAATTCTAAGAAATAGTTGAATATCTGTGATGCAGACTACAAGGAACCAGGCTGTGGAGTCTACTCATTGCAGTGGCTAATAGAAGACAAAATTGGTGCAGGACTTTTTCTTTGTTGAAATGGTTCTTTATCTGGTACTATCAGTCATGTTCGTTATTTCCACATATCTTGTTCTCTATTCTACAGGTAACATAACTTCCTTGTGGACACATTAAGCTAAAAAAGCATACACATTGACACAAAATGTGAAACAACCACAGAACACATGACCCTCAAGGTCCTTCTCTGCTATTTTAAAAACGTTTATCTCAGGCAATTTCACTATTTCAAGATAATTAACTTTAAGTAATACCTATACTTCCATTCATTTTAAAATAGAAGTTATGATCCCAAGATTCTTTCTGGATTTATCTATGAATTGTTTTTGTCACAGAATTGGAATTGGAATCCTTGGGGCTAATGACAACTGTAGCTTTTTCATTTCTATAACTTGCCTCTAATAAGAACAAGAATGAACAAGAGGCAAGGATTAGTGTTTTCCAGGATTTTTTCCTACTTTTCCTTCTCCTCCACTGTGACCTATTCTAGTTGTCTTCCATATAAAAGGTACATACACTCACTCAACCATGCCCTCTTCCTGATTCACATGGGACTATACTGTTATCTTAGTCATTCAAGCTAGTCAGAATCTGAAACTGTCCAACCTACTTTTGAATATGGTTCTATGAAAACTTATTGCAAGTGAGAACATAAGAGATCCCACCCCACCCCATGTCCTGCCCCTATCACCCACAGTGCCACTCTTGTTCTCAATGGATTTTCTCCTTTTCTTTGGTTCCCTATAGTAGTAGATCAGAGGGCACAGAGTACCATTCCGTAAGTCAGGGTCTCCAAATTCCTAATTACATGATGCCCTGCTACAGTGAGAGGTTCTTAAAAATCTTCATTCATGCTTTCTTAATTCATGCCATTAAGATCATTTTGCCTTAGCCAAAAAGTTACTTTTAGCAAGTAGAATTCCTTGATATTCTCTTATATACTCAAATATTTCTAGATCATCTAGTTCATATTTTTCCTTTACTACCATTACCCCCACAGCCACGTGAATTTAATCTGTGTATTTGTTTCACTAATCCTTCCTCAAATATTTGGAGTGTAAACTCCTTGATAACATTAATGGGGTCATAAATTATTTTCTTAGTGTTGCAAAATGGAGTTGGATGACATCATGCATTAAAGTACTGAATTTGGAGTCTGGAAGACTGAGAAATAATATGTCCTCAGATACTTACAAGTTGAGTGAACTTAGTCAAGTCACTTAAGCTCTCTTAGTTTCAGTTTCCTCAGTTGTAAAATGGAAATGATCAAAAAGTACATACCTCTGAGGGTGACAGAGACGAACAAATGAGATAATGTATAGAAAAAAATTACATAGTATTTTAAGCTAATATTTTCCAAACCTAAGACCAACTAAGACATGGTAGAAACTTAAGATAATTTTTTATTTAATTGCATCAAATTAATGATGATCCCTTCTAATGATGGCTCAGTAGTACCATCAATGTGTAATAGAAATCATTCCATGTGATTGCATGTTCTTGTAGATAGTATATTACATAGAGGCTAGCAAACAAAAGAATATAGTCTTAGTTTTCAAAAATCAAAACATGATGCATGCTCCTCTTATGGTCTTCAACCTTGATTTTGCTGATCTGGAATTCCAAGAGCTGTTCTGGGGGTAGCATGTTAGGTAAACAGTGGTGAATTGAATTCATTTATATATAATCTGGAAATAAATGAAATGTACCAATTCTTTTTTCATTTCTTTTCATTTCCTTTTTAAATTTACTGATTGTTTTTATTATAGCCCCAAACTGGAAACTACAAGGGGGCCCTCCTAATGGTCGATAGTTAAAACCTTATTGTCAATATGGATAATGAAATAATGTTGCTCATAAATAATAATAAAATAGAGCTACAAAAGTAATTGGGAGCTCTAACAACTGAGGCTGATAGAAACAAAGAGGACAAAAGACATTTTGCAGACAAACGTCTTTGAGAGACTAGAACTCTTGTCTATGCAGTGATAAAACAGGGATTGGGAAGAGTGAAGGTGAAAGGTACTACTAATCTATTGGCAGAAAAGTGATGGAGTTTAAAGGAAGAATGAGGGGTGGGTAGGTGGCACAGTGAATAAAGCACCGGCCTTGGAGTCAGGAGTACCTGGGTTCAAATCCGACCTCAGACACTTAATAATTACCTAGCCCTGTGGCCTTGGGCAAGCCACTTAACCACATTGCCTTGAAAAATCTAAAAAAAAAAATAAAGGGAGAATGATTCAGATAAATTTGGATTGCCTGATGTGAATCATTGTAATTAATTGACTATGCCTATTTATTATAAGTCTTATAGTTTTATTGTTTTTTGGTGGTGCAGAAAGATTCCCTGGAAAAATCAAGCAATTAGATTAAAATAACACTAAGTTTCTACAATTCTGTAATTGCACCATTCTTCAGCCATTGGCACTTGCTCCACTGAGTCAAAGAAATAATTCTGTCATTTTTAGAACTTTTTCCTTATCATGGGGAAGCTTTTTATTCTTGGATACAGGATCAAAATACTCCCTTTTTCCTCATCTAGGTAAAATAATGCACACACATACAGTCTTAGTATATGTTTTGTGATTATTTCAGCTATATGTGTTGCGCACTGTTAAATGTCTGCTGCTTGACCTACAGAGAATTCTTTAGTTCAGGTGTTAGCTTTAGTGCCAGCAACCCCTTACTAAGGTTCCTCTCTCTAACAGTTGGATCCCTCTCATCTTTGGCACATTTCATGGTTAATTTTCGATAAAAGGACTTTAAGTTTTAACAGTGCCACCATGATCAGATCAGATCTTAGGCACTCAGAAGAAGAATTTGTGGAGATAAGACTGTGGTACTCACCATAACCAATCAAAGAGAAGTGGGAGACTATATTTATTTATCAGTCCTGTAGGAGTTAGTTCAAGTAACTGAGTTAAACTCTGAGTTAACAATAAGCAGAGGCTCACAGGGAAGAAACGGTATTTTATAAACCAGGTAAAGCATTTTAAGGGACTGAGGGACGGATAGAGATTATTTGAGGCAATTGGTTAATTGGAGGAAGGACTGTTTTCCCAGATGTAAAGCAAAGTAATCCCAGAAGAACCATTGAATCTGGGCCAATAATTCTAATGTTTGATTGTGCAGTACAGAATGCTTTCATCTATTCAGTCTGAGTGCCAACGCAATTTTTGGGGGGGAGCCCTGTTTAAATTCAAGAGGATAATTTGCTCCTTGTAAAAAACCATTTGAGATTTTTCCAAACACTAAACTTCCTAGCATGAAAGCAGATTCTTTCTATTCCAATCAAGCCTACATAAAATTATTTTTTCAGATTTCAGGTGAGATCTATTTAGTCATCTCTATCCTCTCTCCATCCTGGATCTTATATCTCAACTTGCCTAGGTTGACAAGTGAATGTTCTAAAGACACCCCTAATCTCAATGTGTTTAGAAGTCAAAGAAACTGATATACTCTGAAAGTTGGAGCATATTTTTGAAATTTTCTTTTTTATTGTTTTCTTTTGAATCATGAATTACGTGGAATTATATTTGTAATGGCTTCACATGTATAATTGAATTTAGAGTGTTTGCCTACTCAAAAAGGGAGGAGGAGGAGGAGTGGGAGAAAGGGAGAGAATTTGGAATGCAAAATGATTCTTAAACATTCTTTTACTTGTCACTTGGAACTATTTAATGAACTACAAAAGTTAAAACAAAACAAGAAAGCAACTCAATAAAACTTTCAAACAAGTACACTAAAAAAGCAGAATTCATCATCTCTCCCACAACACACACACACACACACACACACACACACACACACACACACACATACATTCATATAAGAACTCAAACATTTATTCCCTCCTGTCTCCTTAACTTTCCTATTACAACTTCACTTCTAAATTCCTGCACTTGAAGCCTTGATGTTGTCTTTTGAGTTTCATTCTAATACACCCCTTCCCAAACTCCTAACCCCTTCCTTATATTGTAAAAGCTTCTTTATTTTACCTCTGCAACATCTGTCTTGATGCCCCCTTCTCTCTTATCTGACACCTCTACTAATTTGGTTATGTACCTCAGCAACTAATACCTGGACTATTATTATTATTATTATTATTATTATTATTATTATTATCATTATTAATGTTTTAGGTTTTTTCAAGGCAAATGGGGTTAAGTAGCTTGCCCAAGGCCACACAGCTAGGTAATTATTAAATGTCTGAGACTGGATTTGAACCCAGGTACTCCTGACTCCAGGGCCGTGAAGGGAAAAATCAGTTTACCCATTTTATAAGATCATTTCAAATACTTACCATCCAAGGCCTGATTGACCGATCCATGAACTCTACTGATTATTGGCAGCTGTAATTCCAGGAACTAGCCATTCCAGGAGCTGTTTATCCTTGAAAGAAGTTGGCTACCTCCTTCAGGATAAACAATTTAATTAAGAATATGCCGTTTAGGAGTACATGGCCTTCAGCCGGTCACACAGTCTACAGATGGTTTTTAAATTTATTACTGAATACTGGAACTTAGCCCAAGCCTTGGCTTTATGCCTTCTTTGTCCTCTAATGTATAAAAATCACTTTCGTGTTGAAAAACATCGAAGCCTCTGCCATGGAGGTGAGGAGTTGCCTGGGATTCTCCCCTTCGGGTCTCACGCTGGATTGATCCGGGGCTTCCCCAGCATTGACTTTGAGAGAAGGTGTTCCCCCGAAGTGGTGATATTTTCTTTTTCTTTTTCCTCTATCTTAATAATTATTGTCATAGTTTTAATACTTTGTGTAATTTCGTCTTGTTTGTGTCAGTGTCGTTCATCTTATTGTCCTATTCCTTGTTTGGTTTAATAAATCCCTATTAAAATGTGTTGTATGAGAGTGTCATTTTGTGGGAGCAGATCCACGAACACTTAAAATCACAATACAGGCCGGTGCTCTATCCACTGTCCCACCTAGCCACCCTGATTATAATTTTTCTTTGCAAGGCAATGGGGTTAAGTGACTTGCCCAAGGTTGCACTCTAGGTAATTATTAAATGTGTGAGGTCAGATTTGAATTCTGCTGCTCCTGATTCCAGGGCCAGAGCTCTATCCACTGTGCTACCTAGCCTTCCTTTAATTTCTGGATTATTACAATAGTCTATTGATCATTCTCCTTACATCAAGTCACCCCTAATCCAGTTCAGCTACCACTTAGCTATTAGTGATCATTCTAAGGAAAAGATCTAAGTCAATGCACCATTATTCAACTACAGTAGCCTTATATTATTTCTAGGATCTACACTAAATTCCTCTGACTTTGAAGTGTTTCATAATCTGGTCTCTTTTTTTACCTTTACTTTTTTCCTCATGATTTATTCCTTTCATTGACCTATACTATGTATTGACATCAATTTCCTTACTGGTAAATAATGATTATAAAGAGTGATAATTATAATAATTTACCTAGGACTTTAAAGTTTGCAATCTGCTATCAGTATGTTATTTTTATTTGATCCGCACAACCCTGCAAAATAGATGCTGTTCAACATCTACATTTTGTAGTTCTAGAAACTGAGACAAAAGAGGATTAATTGACCTGTGCAGGGCTGCACAGTATCTAAATCCAGATCTTCCTGACTCCAGTCCTTTGTTTCTAGCACTGTATCACTTTTTTTTTTTGTCAAGGGATTATCTCTCTCTCTCTCTCTCTTTTTTTTTTGCCTCTCTATGTATTACAGCATTGAACTCAGAGCAGTGATGCCTAGGTAGAGTTCAATAAATGTTTACTTGACTTTTGAAGCTTATTTTTCATTTTTCTAGTTCTTTGATGTTCAAGGGAGATAATAGGCTTATGCACAAACACTCTTGGTTTGGAACCCTGGGAAAATATGCTTAAAAACATTCTACTGACTTGGGGGGAGAAGAGATACCAAGGATGAGTATGATTGTGAGCCTCTCCTGTGACTATGCTGTGAGGCATGGAAGAGACCTTCCTTTAATTGTCATTTAGAAAGACCCTTGGAGATATCAAGGCAAAGACAATATAGGTCAAGTCAGATGGGATGAAGTCCATGAACTGAGAATGAGACAGGGGGCTGAGATTTCACACCAGGCGAGGATCATCATATTTGCTGCTGCTGAGGGTTTTAAATGCAGTCTTCTTATTTTTGTTGTTTCTAAAATAAAGAATACAGTTTTCTTGTATGTGAATAAGAAAGTCTTTATGTATGTATATACACATCCATATGCATGTATATAAAATGTGTATCTGTTGATGAGTTTATGTGTCAATATATGCAATATATATGTTACTGTACATATATTTTTATTCATACATATACATACACACAGCAAACATTTATTGCGTGTCTAATGTGATCATCTCTAGTATGAGGGTGGGAAGAAATTAGAAGAATAAGGTTTACATAATAATTTTATTGTTCATTTGAAAGTAATAATAAGTCATACATAGTATATTTGCTGTTTTGTGTACAATAATATTTGTATTTTGCCACATTATGAAAATTCTTTTTTATTGAATAAATAAAAAATAAACAAAACAGGAGTCCTTTTAGGTTACATATAGTTGGGAAAGAAATTTGAAGCTCAAAAGGTTGAGGGATGAGTCACTTAATGAATTGTGCATCTTTTTTGTTCTTATTCACATCCTAACAGGTATGAAACGGCAGAAATCTAGCACTAAAATGTCCTAGATATGTACAATGGGAGTTTAAAATTGCTGTGGACTTCGTTTGATGTCCTATTTGCAAACAAAGTTTTAGTCTGCAGGCTATTTGCTTTTTTTTGTTGTATTCAGGATTATTGACTAACTTCTGAATATTCTTTCTTCCTCATTTTCCCCCTATTCCAGTATCTTTTGAGGAAAATCCATGTGTTATCCTCAGTGTGTGAGTGTACACCAAGGCTCTCTCCAGGTTTCTCTTTCTCTAATGTCTGTTTTGTTTTTGTCTCTGCCTCTTTTCTCTCTCCCTGTTTTCTCAGGTCCACAAGTAGAAAAGCAATTTTCATTTTCAGGGAGACAAAGAATGAAAATCAGGGGATAATCAGACATAAGTGAATGACAATGTACTTTGTAAGTCTTATTACTTTATCTTTCCCCTCTTTTAGAATTTTTCTTTTCTCTCCAAGGCACTACCATATTTCCATCTAAATATATAATTTTGTTATGTCACTCTTAACTCCTAACATTCCTTCACTCTGCCTATCTAGTCTGTTGCTAAATCTTTACTTTTTAAGTCAGAAGACATTTCTCAATCTTCTATCCTTCCTTATGTTTACACAGACTTTTGACCCCCAGCTACAGGATCTCGTCACTTCTTCCCTACACTTTCATTAGAGTCTCCTAATTCGTTTCTTTGCCTCAAGTACCTCCCTGATAGAATCCATCCTCTCTTGACACATGACATAGGTTTATTGTGACCGTGTTACTTTCCTCGCTATGTTCCAGGGATTTTAAAATCAAATATTCCATCTTTATCTCATCCTTTAAACTTTTTATTTTGTATGTTTTATAGTGTTCATAATTCTTAGTATAGTAGAGGATTTGCAAATCTATAAAGTTATTATGTATTGAGGTTCCAACTCTTATTTCTAACCCACTATCAAATCAGTAATTAAAAAAAAGGGACTTGGGGAGGCTAGGTTGCGCTGTGGATAGTGCACCGGGCCTAGAGTCAGGAATATCTGAGTTCAAATCTGAACTCAGACACTTAATGATGACCTAGCTATGTGGCCTTGGGTAAACCACTTAAGCCCATTTGCCTTGAAAAAAAAAAAAGAGGGACTTGGATTTACAGTATTTCCCCATGTATATGACATGACCTTTTCTTGGAAAAAAAAAATGGTTGTAGCATCTTTTCCTTGCATTACCTGCTTTTTCGAGGTTCTCTTTGTGCTCGTTTTTTCACATTAATTACTCGCATATTAGGTTATGTTCTGCCCAGAGACATTTGAGAAAAAGAGTTTCATGCAGTCCTGAATTCAAGTTCAAAGAGATCCACTTTACAGAAATGATTGGAAATTGTGCTGCTGGATGTCTGTTCGGTCCTCTTTCAACTGAGAATAAGATTCTGAGACTAGAAGAAGAAACCCTACTGAAAATGCTCTTGCAGAAGAAGGCCACGAGAGGCAAGTCAGCCAACTGACGTGAGTTAGAGAGGGAATTGAAGAGATGGACTTGAAGAACAAAGGGCAATTGGAATTCCTGTTTCCACAAAGATGGGTCAGCAGGAGGCAAGAATTGCTGATGAAAAATTAATTTCCAAGGACACAATTGGTGCTTCAGGTTCATGAAATGGAATAGTTTAACCATGTGTCCATGCACCAGACTTGCCCAAGGAGTGCATACCAGACCAGAGCACAGGCAGGAGAGCAGTCAGAGCCTCTCCTAAGACAGTGATTCATCATCAAACACAGATGAGCATGAGATACTGCATGGGAGTTTTGACAGTGATGAGGAGTTGTATGAATTTTATGATGAATAAAACTTGAATTCAATCACTTTATGGAATACATTTCTTTTTCAAATTTCAGATCCCCAAATTAAGGTGGATCTTATACATGGGTGTGTCTTATACATGGGGATATATAGTAACTTGTCAAGACCTTGGGAGAAGCATAGCTTATCAGGCCAATTGGGTTTCAGCAAGCTTAGTTTGAATGAACCATTAGTGAAAATGTAAAGCATATCCTTCTAAGACATACATATCCCTTTCTGCACAGGGTGCTCACTCATTGTCATAATTTAAAAGAATGGAAGCAAGGAAGTCAGAAATGAATATTTGTTGTTTTTCAGTCATTTCTGATTCCTTGACGTTTCAGGGCAATGATATTCAAATAGTTTTCCATTCCTCTACTCATTTAAATGATGATGAAACTACAGAAAACAAGGTAAAGTGACTTGCCCAGATTTATGCAACCAGTAAGTGTCTGAGGCTAGATTGGAAAACAGAATATAAATATTTCTCTCCACTTTCTATCCACTGATCCACACAGCTGCCCACCAATAAATGTGTGAGATTCCACTTGTGTACAAAGTTCTCCTGTTGACAGTGTTCAGTGACATAGTTTTCTCTTGCCCATTTTATAGATGAGGAAAATGCAGCTCTCACAACTATTGAGAATCTGAGATTAGACTGAAAATGAGAATATACATCTTTTTGACTCTAGGTTCTGCATTCTATCCACTCCTCCACATAGCTGCCCACAAATAGATGTATGAAATCCCACTTGTGTACAAAGTTCTCATGCCTACCCTGTTCATTATAACCCAAGGTAGATCATTTGCATTTATCAAAGGCATTCTTGGTCGTCACAAAAGTCATTATCTGTGATAAAATTCTTTAGTCCATCAGAATAGCTGTGATGTATTCTGAAATAATGGAAATAATGAATCATAAGAGCTAGGATACACTCTGATGATATAACAAACACTTGTAGGACATTAAAATTGTTGCTCATGTAGTTTAAAAAATTTTGACTAAGCTCTCCACATGTCTGGAAGAAATGGAGATTGTACACACTCAAAATTTTACCCCAGGAAGCTCACCTGATTTGGACACATTTGCTGTTTTTAACTGGCAGAAATAACTTCTGGAAGCCCAACCTGAGGTCTTGGGTCCTAAAAGCATACACTAGAGGGTTGAGGGCTGGGGGGATGATGTTGTGCAACACATTGAAGAGCACTGGGATCAGGGGATATTTTCTCTCTGCCAGGTGGGTGACAAAAATTACAACAATGACAGTATAGAAGAAGAAGATAAGGATGAGGTGGGAACTGCAGGTGCTGAGGGCTTTGGATGCAGCTTCTGCAGAATTCAACTTCAGCACCGACCAGAAAATCAAGGAATAGGAAAGGATGATCATAGTTAAATCACCTCCCATTATCAACAGGGCCAGAATCAGCTGGCAAATGCTGTTGGGTCTCCTGTCATCACAGGCCAAGCTGGTGACTCCCAAGTTGGAGCACAGGCAGTGTTCAATCTCATTTGAGGAGCAGTAATCTCTCTGAGCAGCCAGCAAAGGAACTGGGATAACAGCCAGTCCATTTCTGAGCACCATGTATACACTGATTTTGAAGACAAAAGTGTCTGTGACAATAGTGGAATAATGGAGGGGTTGGCAAATAGCCACATATCTGTCAATAGCCATGCATAGGAAGATCCCTGACTCCATGCTTAGAACGGCATGTATGGCATACATCTGACCAAAGCACTCAGGGAGGCCGATGGTCTTGGCATCAAACCAGAAGATGGCTAATATCTTGGGCATGATGGTAGTGGCCAGACCTATGTCCACTATAGATAGAATACTTAGGAATTGGTACATGGGCTGGTGCAATTTGGGTTCCTTCCAGATGGTGATGAAGATAAGCAGATTGGCACTGATGGCTGCGAAGTAGAGCAATGCCAAGGGTAGAGATAACCAATGTTGCCAACTATGTATTCCTGGGAGTCCCATAAGGATGAATTCTGTGACCTGGAAATGGGAGCCATTGATGAATCTTGCAGATAGCGTCATCTTTCTCTAAGAAGAAAATTTTTCCAGAATCACTTTTCTAAAACATGTTTCCAACCATTCATTCTCTTATTCTACCATTCATAAAAAGTTCTGATTTGTAAATGCTGTGGTATTTCAAAATACATTCACAGAATTTTACCAATAGAATCCCTATTCTTTAATGCCTTGAATTCTAAGAAATAGTTGAATTTCTGTGATGCAGACTACAAGGATCCAGGCTGTGGAGTCTACTCATTGCAGTGGCTAATAGAAGACAAAATTGGTGCAGGACTTTTTCTTTGTTGAAATGGTTCTTTATCTGGTACTATCAGTCATGTTCATTATTTCCACATATCTTGTTCTCTATTCTACAGATAACATAACTTCCTTGTGGACACATTTAAGTACAAAAGCATACACATTGACACAAAATGTGAAACAACCACAGAACACATGACCCTCAAGGTCCTTCTCTGCTATTTTAAAAATGTTTCTCTCAGGCAATTTCACTATTTCAAGATAATTAACTTTAAGTAATACCTATACTTCCATTCATTTTAAAATAGAAGTTATGATCCCAAGATTCTTTCTGGATTTATCTATGAATTGTTTTTGTCACAGAATTGGAATCGGAATCCTTGGGGCTAATGACAACTGTAGCTTTTTCATTTCTATCCCTTGCCTCTAATAAGAACAAGAATGAACAAGAGGCAAGGATTAGTCTTTTCCAGGATTTTTTCCTACTTTCCCTTCTCCACTGTGACCTATTCTAGTTGTCTTCCGTATAAAAGGTACATACACTCACTCAACCATGCCCTCTTCCTGATTCACATTGGACTATACTGTTATCTTAGTCATTCACGCTAGTCAGAATCTGAAACTGTCCAACCTACTTTTGAATATGGTTCTGTGAAAACTTGTTGCAAGTGAGAACATAAGAGATCCCACCCCACCCCATGTCCTGCCCCTATCACCCACAGTGCCACTCTTGTTCTCAATGGATTTTCTCCTTTTCGTTGGTTCCCTATAGTAGTAGATCAGAGGGCACAGAGTACCATGCCATAAGTCAGGGTCTCCAAATTCCTAATTACATGATGCCCTGCTACAGTGAGAGGTTCTTAAAAATCTTCATTCATGCTTTCTTAATTCATGCCGTTAAGATCATTTTGCCTTAGCCAAAAAGTTACTTTTAGCAAGTAGAATTCCTTGATATTCTCTTATATACTCAAATGTTTCTAGATCATCTAGTTCATATTTTTCCTTTACTACCATTACCCCCACAGCCACATGAAATTAATCTATGTATTTGTTTCACTAATCCTTCCTCAAATAGTTGGAGTGTAAACTCCTTGATAACATTAATGGGGTCATAAATTATTTTCTTAGTGTTGCAAAATGGAGTTGGATGACATCATGCATTAAAGTACTGAATTTGGAGTCTGGAAGACTGAGTTCAAATATGTCCTCAGATACTTACAAGTTGAGTGAATTTAGTCAAGTCACTTAAGCTCTCTTAGTTTCAGTTTCCTCAGTTGTAAAATGGAAATGATCAAAAACGACCTACCTCTGAGGGTGACAGAGACGAACAAATGAGATAATGTATAGAAAAAAAATTACATAGTATTTTAAGCTAATATTTTCCAAACCTAAGACCAACTAAGACATGGTAGAAACTTAAGATAATTTTTTATTTAATTGCATCAAATTAATGATGATCCCATCTAATGATGGCTCAGTAGTACCATCAATGTGTAATAGAAATCATTCCATGTGATTGCATGTTCTTGTAGATAGTATATTATATAGAGGCTAGCAAACAAAAGAATATAGTCTTAGTTTTCAAAAATCAAAACATGATGCATGCTCATCTTATGGTCTTCAACCTTGCTTTTGCTGATCTGGAGTTCCAAGAGCTGTTCTGGGGGTAGCATGTTAGGTAAACAGTGGTGAATTGAATTCATTTATATATAATTTGGAAATAAATGAAATGTACCAATTCCTTTTTCATTTCTTTTCATTTCCTTTTTAAATTTACTCATTCTTTTTATTATAGCCCCAAATTGGAAACTACACGGGTGCCCTCCTAATGGTCGATAGTTAAAACCTTATTGTCTATATAGATAATGGAATACTGTTGCTCATAAGAAATAATAAAATAGAGTTACAAAAGTAATTGGGAGCTCTAACAACTGAGGCTGATAGAAACAAAGAGGACAAATGACATTTTGCAGACAAACGTCTTTGAGAGACTAGAACTCTTGTCTATGCAGTGATAAAACAGGGATTGGGAAGAGTGAAGGTGAAAGGTACTACTAATCTATTGGCAGAAAAGTGATGGAGTTTAAAGGAAGAATGAGGGGTGGATAGGTGGTGCAGTGAATAGAGCACTGGCCTTGGAGTCAGGAGTACCTGGGTTCAAATCTGAGCTCAGACACTTAATAATTACCTACCCCTGTGGCCTTGGGCAAGCCACTTAACCCCATTGCCTTGAAAAATCTAAAAAAAAAAATAAAGGAAGGATGATTCAGATAAATTTGGATTGACTGATGCGAATCATTGTAATTAATTGACTCTGCCCATTTATTATAAGAGTCTTATAGTTTTATTGTTTTTTGGTGGTGCAGAAAGATTCCTTGGAAAAATCAAGCAATTAGATTAAAATAACAGTAAGATTCTACAATTCTGTAATGGCACCATTCTTCAGACATGGGTACTTGCTCCACTGAGTCAAAGAAACAATTCTGACATTTTTAGAACTTTTTCTTAATCATGGGGAAGCTTTTTATTCTTGGATACAGGATCAAAATACTGCCTTTCCTCATCTAGGTAAAATAATGCACACACATACAGTCTTAGTATATGTTTTGTGATTATTTCAGCTATATGTGTCGGGCACTGTTAAATGTCTGCTGCTTGACCTACAGAGAATTCTTTTGTTCAGGTGTTAGCTTTAGTGCCATCAACCCCTTACTAAGGTTCCTCTCTCTAACAGTTGGATCCCTCTCATCTTTGGCACATTTCATGGTTAATTTTCGATAAAAGACTAAGAGTTTTAACAGTGCCACCATGATCAGATCAGATCTTAGGCACTCACAGAAGAAATTTGTGGAGACAAGACTGTGGTACTCACCATAACCAATGACAGAGAAGTGGGAGACTATATTTATTTATCAGTCCTGTAGGAGTTATTTCAAGGAACTGAGTTAAACTCTGAGTTAACAATAAGCAGAGGCTCACAGGGAAGAAATGGTATTTTATAAACCAGGTAAAGCATTTTAAGGGACTGAGGGATGGATAGAGACTATTTGAGGCAATTGGTTAATGGGAGGAAGGACTGTTTTCCCAGATGTAAAGCGAAGTAATCCCAGAAGAACCATTGAATCAGGGCCAATGATTTTAATGTTTGATTGTGCAGTACAGAATGCTTTCATCTATTCAGTCTGAGTGCCAATGCAATTTTTGGGGGGAGCCCTGTTTAAATTCAAGAGGATAATTTGCTCCTTGTAAAAAACATGTGAGATCTTTTCCAAACACTAAACTTCTTAGTGTGAAAGCAGATTCTTTCTATTCCAATCAAGCCTACATAAAATGATTTTTTCAGATTACAGGTGAGATCTATTTAGTCATCTCTATCCTCTCTCCATCCTGGATCTTATATCTCAACTTGCCTAGGTTGGCAAGTGAATGTTCTAAAGACACCCCTAATCTCAATGTGTTTAAAAGTCAAAGAAAACTGATATACTCTGAAAGTTGGAGCATATAATCTTTTTTATTGTTTTCTTTTGAATCATGAATTACGTGGAATTATATTTGTAATGGCTTCACATGTATAATTGAATTTAGAGTGTTTGCCTACTCAAAAAGGGAGGAGGAGGAGGAGTGGGAGAAAGGGAGAGAATTTGGAATGCAAAATGATTCTTAAACATTGTTTCACGTGTCACTTGGAACTATTTAATGAACTACAAAAGTTAAAACAAAACAAGAAAGCAACTCAATAAAACTTTCAAACAAGTACACTAAAAAAGCAGAATTCATCATCTCTCCCACAACACACACACACACACACACACACACACATAGACACACACACATACAAATTCACACTCATATAAGAACTCAAACATTTATTCCCTCCAGTCTCCTTAACTTTCCTATTACAACTTCAATTCTAAATTCCTGCACTTGAAGCCTTGATGTTGTCTTTTGAGTTTCATTCTAATACACCCCTTCCCAAACTCCTAACCCTTTCCTTATATTGTGAAAGCTTATTTATTTTACCTCTGCAACATCTGTCTTGATGCCCCTTTCTCTCTTATCTGACACCTCCACTAATTTGGTTATGTACCTCAGCAACTAATACCTGGATTATTATTATTATTATTATTATTATTATTATTATTATTACTGTTTTAGGTTTTTGCAAGGCAAATGGGATTAAGTAGCTTGCCCAAGGCCACACAGCTAGGTAATTATTAAATGTCTGAGACTGGATTTGAACCCAGGTACTCCTGACTCCAGGGCTGGTGCTCTATCCACTGTGCCACCTAGCCACCATGATTATTATTTTTCTTTGCAAGGCAATGGGGTTAAGTGACTTGCCCAAGGTTGCACTCTAGGTAATCATTAAATGTGTGAGGTCAGATTTGAACTCTGCTCCTCCTGATTCCAGGGCCAGAGCTCTATCCACTGTGCCACCAAGCCTTCCTTTAATTTCTGGATTATTACAATAGCCTATTGATCATTCTCCTTACATCAAGTCACCCCTAATCCAGTTCAGCTACCACTTAGCTATTAGTGATCATACTAAGGAAAAGATCTAAGTCAATGCACCATTATTCAACTACAGTAGCCTTATATTATTTCTAGGATCTACTCTAAATTCCTCTGACTTTGAAGTGTTTCATAATCTGGTCTCTTTTTTTTAACTTTACTTTTTTCTCATGATTTATTCCTTTCATTGACCTATACTATCTATTGACATCAATTTCCTTACTGGGAAATAATGATTATAAATAGTGATAATTATAATAATTTACCTAGGACTTTAAAGTTTGCAATCTGCTATCAGTATGTTATTTTTATTTGATCCGCACAACCCTGCAAAATAGATGCTGTTCAACATCTACATTTTGTAGTTCTAGAAACTGAGACAAAAGAGGATTAATTGACCTGTGCAGGGCTGCACAGTGTCTAAATCCAGATCTTCCTGACTCCAGTCCTTTGTTTCTAGCACTGTATCACTTTTTTTTTTGTTAAGGGATTATCTCTCTCTCTCTCTCTCTCTTTTTTTTTTTTTGCCTCTCTATGGATTACAGCATTGAACTCAGCGCAGTGATGCCTAGTTAGAGTTCAATAAATGTTTACTTGACTTTTGAAGCTTATTTTTCATTTTGCTAGTTCTTTTGATGTTCAAGGGAGATAATATGCTTATGCACAGCCACTCTTGGTTTGGAACCCTGGGAAAATATGCTTAAAAACATTCTACTGACTTGGCGGGGGAGAAGAGATACCAAGGATGAATATGATTGTTAGCCTCTCCTGTGACTAAGTTGTGAGGCATGGAAGAGACCTTCCTTTAATTGTCATTTAGAAAGACCCTGGGAGATATCAAGGCAAAGACAATATAGGTCAAGTCAGATGGGATGAAGTCCGTGAACTGAGAATGAGACAGGGGGCTGAGATTTCACACCAGGCGAGGATCATCATATTTGCTGCTGCTGAGGGTTTTAAATGCAGTCTTCTTATTTTTGTTGTTTCTAAAATAAAGAATACAGTTTTCTTGTATGTGAATAAGAAAGTCTTTATGTATGTATATACACATCCATATGCATGTACATAAATTGTATATCTGTTGATGAGTTTATGTGTCAATATATGCGATATATATGTTACTATACATATATTTTTATTCATACATATACATACACACAGCAAACATTTATTGCGTGTCTAATGTGATCATCTCTAGTATGGGGGTGGGAAGAAATTAGAAGAATAAGGTTTACATAATAATTTTATTGTTCATTTGAAAGTAATAATAAGTCATACATAGTATATTTGCTGTTTTGTGTACAATAATATTTGTATTTTGCCACATTATGAAAATTCTTTTTTATTGAATAAATAAAAAATAAACAAAACAGGAGTCCTTTTAGGTTACATATAGTTGGGAAAGAAATTTGAAGCTCAAAAGGTTGAGGGATGAGTCACTTAATGAATTGTGCATCTTTTTTGTTCTTATTCACATCCTAACAGGTATGAAACGGCAGAAATCTAGCACTAAAATGTCCTAGATATGTACAATGGGAGTTTAAAATTGCTGTGGACTTCGTTTGATGTCCTATTTGCAAACAAAGTTTTAGTCTGCAGGCTATTTGCTTTTTTTTGTTGTATTCAGGATTATTGACTAACTTCTGAATATTCTTTCTTCCTCATTTTCCCCCTATTCCAGTATCTTTTGAGGAAAATCCATGTGTTATCCTCAGTGTGTGAGTGTACACCAAGGTTCTCTCCAGGTTTCTCTTTCTCTAATGTCTGGTTTTTTTTTGTCTCTGCCTCTTTTCTCTCTCCCTGTTTTCTCAGGTCCACAAGTAGAAAAGCAATTTTCATTTTCAGGGAGACAAAGAATGAAAATCAGGGGATAATCAGACATAAGTGAATAACAATGTACTTTGTAAGTCTTATTACTTTATCTTTCCCCTCTTTTAGAATTTTTCTTTTCTCTCCAAGGCACTACCATATGTCCATCTAAATATATAATTTTGTTATGTCACTCTTAACTCCTAACATTCCTTCACTCTGCCTATCTAGTCTGTTGCTAAATCTTTACTTTTTAAGTCAGAAGACATTTCTCAATCTTCTATCCTTCCTTATGTTTACACAGACTTTTGACCCCCAGCTACAGGATCTCGTCACTTCTTCCCTACACTTTCATTAGAGTCTCCTAATTCGTTTCTTTGCCTCAAGTACCTCCCTTATACAATCCATCCTCTCTTGACACATGACATAGGTTTATTGTGACCGTGTTACTTTCCTCCCTATGTTCCAGGGATTTTAAAATCAAATATTCCATCTTTATCTCATCCTTTAAACTTTTTATTTTGTATGTTTTATAGTGTTCATAATTCTTAGTATATTAGAGGATTTGCAAATCTGTAAAGTTATTATGTATTGAGGTTCCAAATCTTATTTCTAACGCACTATCAAATCAGCAATTAAAAAAAAAGGTACTTGGGGAGGCTAGGTGGCGTTTTGGATAGAGCACCAGGCCTAGTGTCAGGAGTATCTGAGTTCAAATCTGAACTCAGACACTTAATAATGACCTAGCTATGTGGCCTTGGGCAAACCACTTAAGCCCATTTGCCTTGCAAAAAAAAAAAAAAAAAAAAGACGGACTTGGATTTACAGTATTTCCCCATGTATATGACATGACCTTTTTTTGGAAAAAAAAATGGTTGTAGCAACTTTTCCTTGCATTACCTGCTTTTTCGCGGTTCTCTTTGTGCTCATTGTTTCACATTAATTACTCGCATATTAGGTTATGTTCTGCCCAGAGACAGCTGAGAAAAAGAGTTTCATGCAGTCCTGAATTTAAGTTCAAAGAGATCCACTTTACAAAAGTGATTGGAAATTGTGCTGCTGGATGTCTGTTTGGTCCTCTTTCAACTGAGAATAAGATTCTGAGACTAGAAGAAGAAACCCTACTGAAAATGCTCTTGCTGAAGAAGGCCATGAGAGGCAAGTCAGCCAAATGACCTGAGTTAGAGAGGGAATTGAAGAGATGGACTTGAAGAACAAAGGGCAATTGGAATTCCTGTGTCCACAAAGATGGGTCAGCAGGAGGTAAGAATTGCTGATGAAAAATTAATTTCCAAGGACACAATTGGTGCTTCAGGTTCATGAAATGGAATAGTTTAAGCATGTGTCCATGCACCAGACTTGCCCAAGGAGTGCATACCAGACCAGAGCACAGGCAGGAGAGCAGTCAGAGCCTCTCCTAAGACAGTGATTCATCATCAAACACAGATGAGCATGAGATACTGCATGGGAGTTTTGACAGTGATGAGGAGTTGTATGAATTTTATGATGAATAAAACTTGAATTCAATCACTTTATGGAATACATTTCTTTTTCAAATTTCGGGCCCCCAAATTAAGGTGGATCTCATACATGGGTGTGTCTTATACATGGGGATATATAGTAACTTGTCAAGACCTTGGGAGAAGCATAGCTTATCAGGCCAATTGGGTTTCAGCAAGCTTAGTTTGAATTAACCATTAGTGTAAATGTAAAGCATATCCTTCTAAGACATACATATCCCTTTCTGCACAGGGTGCTCACTCATTGTCATAATTTAAAAGAATGGAAGCAAGGAAGTCAGAAATGAATATTTGTTGTTTTTCAGTCATTTCTGATTCCTTGAAGTTTCACGGCAATGATATTCAAATAGTTTTCCATTCCTCTACTCATTTAAATGATGATGAAACTACAGAAAACAAGGTAAAGTGACTTGCCCAGATTTATGCAACCAGTAAGTGTCTGAGGCTAGATTGGAAAACAGAATATAAATATTCCTATCCACTTTCTATCCACTGATCCACACAGCTGCCCACCAATAAATGTGTGAGATTCCACTTGTGTACAAAGTTCTCCTGTTGACAGTGTTCAGTGACATAGTTTTCTCTTGCCCATTTTATAGATGAGGAAAATGCAGCTCTCACAACTATTGAGAATCTGAGATTAGACTGAAAATGAGAATATACATCTTTTTGACTCTAGGTTCTGCATTCTATCTACTCCTCCACATACCTGCCCACAAATAGATGTATGAAATCCCACTTGTGTACAAAGTCCTCATGCCTACCCTGTTCATTATAACCCAAGGTAGATCATTTGCATTTATCAAAGGCATTCTTGGTAGTCACAAAAGTCATTATCTGTGATAAAATTCTTTAGTCCATCAGAATAGCTCTGATGTATTCTGAAATAATGGAAATAATGAATCATAAGAGCTAGGATACACTCTGATGATATAACAAACACTTGTAGGACATTAAAATTGTTGCTCATGTAGTTTAAAAAATTTTGACTAAGCTCTCCACATGTCTGGAAGAAATGGAGATTGTACACACTCAAAATTTGACCCCAGCAAGCTCACCTGATTTGGACACATTTGCTGTTTTTAACTGGCAGAAATAACTTCTGGAAGCCCAACCTGAGGTCTTGGGTCCTAAAAGCATACACTAGAGGGTTGAGGGCTGGGGGGATGATGTTGTGCAACACATTGAAGAGCACTGGGATCAGGGGATATTTTTTCTCTGCTAGGTGGGTGACAAAAATTACTGCAATGACAGTATAGAAGGAGAAGATGAGGATGAGGTGGCAGCTGCAGGTGCTGAGGGCTTTGGATGCAGCTTCTGCAGAGTTCAATTTCAGCACAGACCAGAAAATCAAGGCATAGGAAAGGATGATCATGGTTAAATCACCTCCCATTATCAACAGGGCCAGAATCATCTGGCAAATGCTGTTGGGTCTCCTGTCATCACAGGCCAAGCTGGTGACTCCCAAGTTGGAGCACAGGCAGTGTTCAATCTCATTTGTGGAGCAGTAATCTCTCTGAGCAGCCAGCAAAGGCACTGGGATAACAGCCAGTCCATTTCTGAGCACCATGAATACACTGATTTTGAAGACAAAAGTGTCTGTGACAATAGTGGGATAGCGGAGGGGATGGCAAATAGCCATACATCTGTCAATAGCCATGCATAGGAAGATCCCTGACTCCATGCCTAGAAAGCCATGTATGGCATAGATCTGAGCAAAGCACTCAGGGAGGCTGATGGTCTTGGCATCAAACCAGAAGATGGCTAATATCTTGGGCATGATGGTAGTGGCCAGACCTATGTCCACTATAGATAGAATACTTAGGAATTGGTACATGGGCTGGTGCAATTTGGG